>NC_056738.1:416557624-416597624 GCF_019279795.1 Protopterus annectens | reverse complement strand
CATCAGACTTTCGCCTCAGATAGCTAGATGCTAGAATATATTTTCAAGTCCTCCTTCACTTCATTGCATCAAGAGTAAATGTGCTTTTTCCAGACATATGCTAGAAGAATGTGGGTATCATAGTTAATATTACAGTATTTCTCAAATCTCTTTTTTCCTTAAAACTCAGTTTTAAAGTAAAACAAAAAAAGACAACAGCAGCAACTAGAAAGGAATGATAATGTGATAAAGGTGAAATGGAAAAGCAAACACTGCATTCCATCTTATTTATTTATTTATTTATCATTTGTTTACCAGGTTAGTCCAGCTGAGCCAGTGGCCAATTTTCAGTGGAGAGCCAAGGAGAAAAACTCCAGATAGTTATTACAAAGTTACATAAAGAAAAATATCCGCCAATGAATTTTTATGCAAACAGTACAATAATATGCTTTATATGAGAACATTAGAAATGTACAAAAGGCCTGAGAATGAAGTCTACATAAACATTACAATAATGTGCATAACGTGCAGTACAAAAATGAGAAGGTTTTTTTTTCTTTTCGTTTAATCAACAAAAACAGAAAGAGATTCTAATGAGATAAGACACTTGCAATAGGTTGGTGTTAAAAGTGTGAGAGATAGTAAGGTGGGATTTAAGTGGGATCACTGCAGTGGCAGGTGTTGAAATTTAGGAGAAAAGTTTTAAGTTTGTAGTTAAAGAGATTTATGTTAGAAATGATTCTAATGTTGAGGGAGTTTGTTCCATACATGGGAAATGCTATATTTGTAAAGAAGTTTACCAATGTTTTTGTTTGGTTTAGAGGTGTCCAGAATGAGATGGTCAAAGCTGCGGAGAGTTCTGGGAGAGGTATAATGTGATATTAGTGAGGATAGAGCAGGACAGGAAAGGGGTTTTAAGAGTAGAGTATGAGTCATTTGCAGCTGGGAATGAAGTAGGTGCCGGGGAAGTCAAGCCCCTGGAGTAGTGCATGGCAGTTATGAGATTTGTATGGTTGGTTACTAGCAAATCTTGCAGTACTATAGTATGATTGCCTGAGTTTAGCCAAAAGGATAGAATGTAGATGTGAAAAGATGGGGGAGGCATAAAGTAGACATGGAAGGAGAAAGTCTTGAGCTAGTTTTTGCCTAGAGTCAGGGACTAGGTACTTTTTATGTCTGTAGAGTAGGCTGAGTTTTTAATTGGTCTTTTTAATACAGTGCTGAATATGGGTATCAAATTTTAATTGGTCATTGATAATAACACTGAGAAGTTTAGTATGTGGGTCAGGTTGTATGATGGTATTGTCGAGAGAAGAAATAGTGAAGGTTGATTTGAGGTTAGAGTAGTAGCTTTGTTTTATTTGGATTTAGAATTAGTTGGTTGTCAGTTAGCCATTTTTCTACAGATAGGAAACTATGTTGAGTAGTAGAGAGGCGGTTAGAGAAACTGTCAGAACAAGTGATAAAGGTAGAGTCATCTGCATATTGTATCAGGGAGGATGCTGTACAGGAAATATGCAGTTGGTTTGTGAAAATATTAAAGAGTAAAGGGCCAAGAATTGAGCCTTGAGGCACCCCAGTTTGGATTGGTAAGTAAGGGGAGCAGATAGCCTGCCATCTTACTGCTTGTTGTCTATTAGTGAGATAGCTAGTGAACCATGTAATAGTTAAGGGAGATAAGATGAGTTGTGATAGTTTATCGAGAAGTTTTCAGTGTGATAAGGTATCAAATGCTTTAGAAAGATCAAGAAAGCGGCAGGAAACCAGTACATTTTTGTCTATGGCTTCTGCAACAGTGTGAGTAAAGGACAGTAGGGCAGTAGATGTACTATGATGGGGTCTGAAGCCATGTTGCATAGGGGTTAGGAGGTTATTATCTAGAAGGTACTTAATAAGCTGTCTGTGAATAGATTTTTCAAGGTGTTTAGATAACTAGATCTTATATTTATGTCTTTGTACATGATCTTTACGGTCAAACTTAATGTCTGTAAATAAATGAACCCTGCAATACTCCTCCTTATTTGGGATAGAATCACTGTTCCCTGAAAATAGACTTTACATTTTTTATATGCTCGGGCTATGCTTGAGGCCTGATTTTTCTCTGTACTAATCATCCCAGGAGGAGAGAAAAATTCCCCACCAGATTCTTCAGACTCTGATTTAAAAACGTCTAGCATATTCCTGTCAGATTTCCTCACTTGCAAGCTTAGGCACTAGCAGTGAAGAGACTATATAACCGGACTGCCCCATGATGTTTTATTTAAAGACATGTTAAACGTTATGAGAAAGCTTTCCAAAAGGGGCTCCCTGAGATGGAGCTAGAAATGCCCATTTTGCACTCATATCTTTAATTGTTCCTACTCCACCCTTATTCTCCTCACATTTAAAAATGTAGATCTCTCAGCATGCTACCTTGAATTGACTAAGAAAATGTACATTTTGTTTTCAGCTGTCTTCTACTATAATCAAATAATGTTAATTTTTACTGGAACATTCTTCTCTCTCTAAGAATGATACACGTTGACCTATGCTGCAGATATCAGTTTAGACAGTTCTAGACATTCTGGACTCTTTTAGTAATAATGATCCTCACATAAATTGTGTACTGACTTCATGTGCATATTCTGAGTTTGCCTGGTTACATCATGGGCTCCATGGTGGTTATGGAAAGCAAACAGAGGTAGTTAGACCTGCGGGACCTAGAATAGCCATAATCTTTAGCATTTTTACCAATATCACAGACCTTTAAGGATGCTTTTGAGACAGAATCCATGAGGTTTGACTCCCAAACACATCTTGTATCAGACATTTTATAGGGTTCAGGAACTGTGTAGATACTTGTATAAGAACCCTGTGGTAGTCCTTCCTCTGGTGCTACTTGAATCTGCTAGTAATTTCAGGATGATTATTGGGCTGAGTACACTTTCAAGTGATAAAGAAAACAGTCTCAGATCAATTAAAGAAGATAAAGAAACAGCTAGCAGTGAGTTTTTCATGTCCCCTCCTCATCCTACTCTCCAGTCCTGCCCTCTCCCTTCCAAACTGCTGGTAAGAGAAGTGGGTCAACTTAACCACAGAGAGATGAGTAAGGGAGAGTATCTCAACAGGATGCAGAGTAGAATTAAGGCAGTCCCTTCCTTTTTAACAATGGCTGCAATTACCCCAGACGCAACTGGCAGAACCTGTTTAGCCAGAACTTCTCTTTTTTCGGACAGTAGACTGGATACCTCCAGAGGAATATAGAAAAAGATTTTTACTTTGGGCTCTTCAAATGCCAAGGAAAGATCATGGAGATATATTTTATTTTAGCTATCAAAGGAAAACCACATCTTGAGGATTAGCGTGTTCAAATTATTGCTACCACTACTGCTTCCAAATGGGGTATCTCCAGAATGTCTAGAACTATCTAAAGTGATATATGCTACATAGTTGTCTATGTGATAGTTAAAAGGAGAGTTTCCTGGAGGATATTATTATATATTTCTTAAAAGCTTGAAAATGGTCACCGAACTACCTTTCAAGGATGATTTTTCAGAAGAAGGTCCATACATTCTCCAAGATACTAGAAAATCTAACAGTAGAAAGTCACATGTATCCAAGTGGAAGAGATTCCCCCAGATTCAGCAAGCTCTGCATGGAGTGCAGGAATAGTACAAGAGCTGCTACACGCAATATGGCTGACGAGTGATCTAGGATTGAGTCCCCAAAACGTGAATGAGCACCCCTACACTATTCCCACACGGACACCACTGCCATATGCTAATTACCTCATTTGCTGGTGAAAACTATACAAATGAGGTGAATTAGCGATTCAGGAAGCAGGCAGGCATCTATGCAGGAATAGTGTAACTTGCAGAAATGTATTCGGTTACTAATCGAATACAATTCTGCAAATTACAAAATGGAGGCATGATAACTCGAAAGAAAGCATGTATTCTATATAGTAGGCATGCCAATGGCCAAATATATGGCTATTGGCATGAAAAATAGTTGAAATTGTATAAAAAAAAAGTTTTATTTATTTTTTTTCTAATCTCAGCTGTTTATGCATATGGCAGTGGTGCACAAATGGGATTGTCATGAAAATAAAAAAAAGGGGGGGAAATAAGCTTTTATATCCAAGTCTGCATTTTGCCATAATAGTCAATGGCATGCATAAGACATCAATACCAGGGAATAGTGGTTGCTAAGGGGAAAGGCTCAATGTGAGTGTGGTAACTATGAATTAGCAGTCTGGTTTATGCAAATGAGGAGATTGATATTGAATCACAGATTTCCTCTAAGTGTTAGCTTGCACCCAACCATATAGGTGCAGCAACACCATTGGATAAGTAGAAGAGGTGAATGACCTCATAAGGGTGTGTGTCATGCATGTTGTAAGCTTCTTGGAGCTCTGTGACCCATGTTTGCCCTTAGCTAAGCGCAGCTAAACAAGGGGGTGTGTCTTACATTGTTGAGCAGTGTTTTCCATGCTTAGATGGGTGCGCATGCCACTCACCGGGTTTTAAACATAAAATAAATAAATAAATAACTAAAACAGGAAATAGCAGCACTGTTCACATCTGAGCACCAGGTATGCATGGCGTGCCTCAGATCTTAAACAGGGAGGAAATGGGAAGGGGAAACAGCAGTAGGAAGGCAATCAAGGAGAACTAGCATAGCTGGCAGGTGAAATGTATCAGAATCAGCCAATTACACAGGCAGCAGCCAGGCACACTACTATAAACCATGCAAACACCTTTCAGTCTGTTTTCTCCCACAAACTCTACACCACCGGTGTACACAGATGGGGACATTTTAACTGACAAAATTAACAATATGTTAGGGGCTGCTGTCACTCTCATACATCAATATGTGCAAGAGGCTGAGGGTGGTGAGGATGTGAATGCTGACAACCATCCCACAGTGAGGAGGAGGAGGATAAAAGTGTACAGACCCAGGGTAACCTACCAGGGGCTACATAAGCTGGAGATAGTGGAGTGCTATAGGGTGGACAGGGACATTCTACAGTAAACTGTTGAGCTGTGCCAGCCCCGCCTCACACACAGAACCAACAGAGGGGAACCCATCCCAGTGGATACCAAGGTATGTGTAGGAATACTAGACACAGGTACCTTCTAAAGCCCAACTGGGGATATCATGGGGATCTCACAGGCATCAGCATCCAGGGTACTCCACCATTTCCTGGATGCCATGTCAGCACATGGTAGTGAGCACAAATATTTCCTCAACACCAGTGGGATGTTGACCAACAATATGCATCTCTTTCACCACATATCAGAATACCCTGTGGTAGTGGGTGCTATAGACTGCACACACATACACATCAAAGCACCAGCTGGTGAGCAGGGTAGGGTCTATATAACCAACTGCCAGGCTGTGTGCGATGCCCAGGGCATTATCATGAATGTGTGTGCTGGCAGCCCTGGAAGTTATCACAACTTCCACATATGCATATGACACAACTCTACCAGTCATTTGCTAGTGGGGAAATCCCATATGGCCACCTAGTAGGGGATGCTGGCTGCACACTGGAGCCATGGCTGATGACACCCCTCAGAAATGTACACACACCTGAACAAGGACTCCATAATGAGGCACATGCACAAACCAGAATCATTACAGAGCATGTGTTTGGTATGCTCAAGTCACGGTTCTGCTGCCTTGACACATCCGGAGGAGCCTTGGAGTACCCTCCAGCTACATGGACACAAATGTTCATAGTATGTGCCATGCTACACAATATGATCCTGTGGAAGCAGCTGCAGCAGGAACAGCATGGGGCAGGGCCACAAAGCCCCCCCACCATTGCCAAGACCATCACAGGCACAGAGTGACTCGGAGGAAGAACTACCTGAGCCTGCCCCTGCAGGCAGAAGGAGGCATGCCAGTATGCCTAGGTCTTGGCAAAGAGGAAACTCATAGCACATACACTGACACAGTAGGGACCCAGGGAATGACACCTCTCTCTGACTCGTACATACAGTAAAAGAGATGCCAAACATGACACTTCCTGTGCCTTACCATGTATAGGCAGTGTACTGTGTGCATCCGACATAGTCAGCCCTCCAGCACCATCTACAGTAGTGGCCCAGGCACAAGGTAAGTCACTCTTCCTATCAATTAGTGAATGTAATAGTATGTTCTGATACTGATACCTATGGTATGGATGCAAGCATACAAGGGAATTGTGTGGCCGAATGGGATAGCATCAGACAGCTGACAGCTATATGGAACAGCAGGAAATGCACAACAAATACTGGTGTCAACATATTAGGTAGTATTACACAAGGTGACAACTCCCACCGCAGTACATGTGGTGGCCCAAATAACTGGGTGTCCATAGGCCACACACATGGCTGTCAGTGAGGGTTCACATACCCACCCCCAGCCTCACCCAGCAGGACAGGTGTAGATGACCATAGAGAAAGGTCGAGCTAAGGCTCTCAAATGCTGCCAGTGGTGAACAGCCCCTCTACAGACCTACACAGACATAGGACAAGAGGTCTGGCAGTTGCATCATAGTTCTGAAGGGCAAGAAGTCTGAAACTGAAATGCATGCAAATACAGTCTAACATGTGTATTCTACTGAGATGCCTCCTTTATGCAAGATAGGTCACAGTACAACACTAAATGGAAGTAAACAGAGTAAGTGAAATACAACTACAGTCATTGCAAATGTGTAAAGTCATCAGGTGTGCCCCCCATAACCCCATGTAGAAATGCAGTAACATGTAAGTTTGTGGAGTAATATCAGTGGAGCACAAAGTGCCAGAGATGTCCCAATCAACATGATAAATTGGTGCATGTCTACAATATGCAAGGGTCAGTGTGCTAGGTTTCTGTGTGTATAATGTTGTGTGGAAGTGGTCACCATGTAGGTCTGCATGTTGTATATCAGTGGTCCAGGTACAGTACTGTGCTTGACAGGGCCATATCCCAATAACTGTAGTGCCAACCAGCATGCTTCTCAGTGACACACATGTTAATGGTTGTACACTGTCCAGATATCAATAGCAGTCAATGGTGGAAAGCCGGACAGGCCATGAACAAGGGGCCCTACATGAAAACACTACACAGGTGGAAGTACCCTATGCAGTGCCTACAATAACTCTCAGCTGCACACAACATTAGTTGTCCCTCCACTATGGAATACTGGTTGTCTGCCCAATCACTGCCACACCACCAAAATGCTGTTGCACACTAATTCCAGACTGCCAATGGGCATACACAAGGTGGATATGGATAAGGTCCCACTTATACCTGTGAGGCAGGTACCCTAAGCTGACATATCACACATGCACTCAGGTCACCCCCAACACCCACAGGTATCTCAGAGGTGAGATCCTTGCTGTTGGGAATGAATACAGTATGACCCCACTTTTGTATGGGAATACCCACAGAATGGAGCATGCTGAAGAGGTGTCCTATGCAGATGTGTCCCTAACTGTAAGCACCACCTTGCCTACATCCAGACCAATGTATCAATATGGACAGGAAGTATTGCCAGTAACACCTTGCACACTTACCCTGTCACCCCAGGGGAATCCACTTGCTCGCAGCCTGGGAATGTATGAGTGACAGAATGCACTGGCCTGCTACAGATGGCCTGCATCACTACCAAATGGCTTATAATCCTCTGTCAAAGGCCTGTGCCTTGCCCATAGTGCCAATGTATGGTATCTTATGGGGTCCTAACTAACAACCTAACACAGTCAACAGAACACAAATGCAAGGCTATGCTGACAAATCCCAGTAACATGCCCCCCATGTTCTACTGGAAGAACTGTGGACCAATCCATAAATACTGCTAGGATGAAGGGCCAACTATAGGGATACTTCTCAGATATCACTCACATAATGTTAGGTGGAGGGTAGAATAACAGAAGGGGGTGTAGAAGCATGGATGTCATGGAGTGTGTGAAGTCTGAAACTCTGTGTGTCCATAGTACCCCTGCCTGCAAACCCATTAATGGGTGGCTACAAACCTGCTTGTAAACCACAATGTGAAGAGGAACTGACCAGTTTTATGAGTCTTGCCTCTGGGTAACCTAGGTGAATCTGTACAGCTGATAGGTATATCCACAGAAGGATATGGCCATTCTGTTAAGTTGATATATATACAAGAAGGGGATCCTCAGCCACCATACTACCAAGGTGCTGGACCATTTACACAGACCCATCAGTAAGTATTTGTAGCTACCCCTCTAGAATGGCAGGAGTGTGTAAGAATGTGTAGGCTGCAGCCCACAATACTGGACTCAGCCTCATTCATCTTGTATTTTCACGGTAAATAACTGTTAGCAAATAATTATATCTGTCAGTAGTTGACATAATACATCACAGTGTAAAACAGTACATATGTCTGAATATCTCTGCTAACACCAACCATGTAACACAAGCAGCACAGACAGTAATAGTTGCTGTATCCCCCTATCTTTCGCCCACTGTGACTCCATATTGTCAACCTATCTACAGATATCCTGCAGAAACAGGTTGCTAGCTGTAGATGTAGAACACCAAACCCTGGACTGGAGTACAACCCTACCTGGAATGGATTCACACACTCAATCCAGAAGTCATACTGGGCATGCTCCTACACTTAGTGAAATGAAGCCAATGTCTGACCACACAGTGGACTATACATATCTGTCATTTGCAGATGTCTGTGCACACACACCAAATTGTACACCATTTATGCTTCACACACACATTGGATAGGAATACTCACACATATCTAAGGCCAACAAACTATAATATGTCAAACATACACACACACACACACAGACGTGGGGAAGGGAGAGACAGACAGTGGCAGAGAGAATCCCATTATAAGGCCTGTCCCACCCACTACACATTCCATTGGTCTATATCACATGATGTGCTGATGTCAATCACTGTAGACATTCCTTTTGGTAGCCCTCAGCCCTCTAGGGTCTGTGGTGCTTGTGATAACTGTGTAATACTATAGTACAAATAACTAGTCATGTAGCATTTGTAAACTCAGTCCTGTCAAATGTAAAGTTGTGTGTGAGTGAGTGTGTGTGTGTGTGTTTCCAGAGGAATGATTTATGGCCCATTCACACACACTGCACTTCCCATTGCCCTATTTTAGCACTCCTGCTGATGTCCATCACCTTGAAATAACCCTTTGACCAAGCCTCAGCCCTATAAGCTCTGTGGCACTTGCGATAACTGCATAATACTATAGTGTAGCAAACTAGTTAGGTAGGAGTTCTAATCCCAGACATAGCAACTGTTAAACTGTGTGTGTGTGTGTGTGTGTGTGTGTGTGTGTGTTTGGAGATGAATGATTTTGAGGCCATTCACACTCACTACAAGTCCCATTGCCCTACTTTAGCACTTCTGCTGATGTCAGTCACCTTGAAATAACCCTTTGGCCAAGTATCAGCCCTATAAGCTCCATGGCGCTTGCGATAGCTGTGTACTGTAGTGTAGCAAACTAGTTAGGTAGGAGTTCTAATCCCAGACATGTCAACTGTTAAATACATTGGGGGAGTATTTTGCTACACTTTTGTGTGGTGCACACAGTACACTACCAAATGTCCACTGTTCAGGGCTACCTTTATGGTAGCTGTGGACACTCTGCAGTCCTAATCCATTTGTCATGTGAAATAACTATAGAACAGTATGGAGTACAAAACAACATATGTGGCCCTTGTAGTCCTGGGATACAATTCCACACTCAGGAATTATAGACAAACACACTCATCTATTCATTAATTCCTATGTCACTAAGTGTTCCAGAACCTGGCTCAGAGATGGTACCCACAGTGTGACAGCAGCAGACCCCATGTCAGACTGCCAAACAGTCAGGATTGGTGACAGCCTACCAGTCATGAGTGGAGTACCACAGGTTCTTGTCCTGGGTCAACTCTTGTTTGTTATGTGTGGCTCTGACATCCAGCCAAACATGAATAAACTGTGTTTAGCAATATTTGCAGACATCACTAATTGGGGGCTATGTTCACATCCCCAGAATATGTACACATCCTGCATAAAGTTGTCACTGACACCTCCATCTGTTGTCAGAACACTGGCCTTAGTCTCATTGTCAAGAACTGTGCCCCAATCCCCTGTTGAATCAATGCATTGTCCACAAAATGACCACATTGGTAGTAGTCCAATGGGTACAGATCTCCTTATAGGAGATCTGAGATCTGTGAACACAGCTTGACAACAGCCTCTCTTCTGACCACCACATTGCCACTGTGAACAGAAAGTCCTTCCATGTGGCACATTGCATAAGTAAGAGTGTGTCATCGAGGAATGGATAGGTCAATGTCCCCCTCTACACCCTGCTCAGTAGGCCAGTCAGCAGGTACAATGTTCCATTTGCCATGTAACTCACTGGACACCTACAAAACTGTGTAGGCTGCAAGTGCACTGCACATGTAGGACCCTAGCCATCGCACAACTGTCCTGTATGGGCAGAGACCAGAAACTACAAGCATTCCTGGTCACATCTTGTCTGCTTACAGGCAATCTCTGATTGACTGACACTGACACATCTGCCCAGCTGTGTTACGAATTAAACAGCTAGGAAACCCCACTCTGTATGCACCACATGCCATGGATACCTCAACCAGGCTACCTCATTCAAAAGAACATGTTTGGGAACAGGTCCCTATCCCAGAGACTGGCCATGTTATACAATATATGTTGCATACATGTCAACTGGAGCACCTCAATGGCCCACTTCAAGAGAAAACCAGATGAGTGGATGTTGAATTTAACTGTCACCCTGGGGATCACTCAAGTGGCAGTAGTTGATAGATGGCCTGCTGACAAATGTCAGGTGGCATGATACCAGTGTACTCACATACCCTACTCCTCTCATCTCTCCATGGACATTAGCCTGGTACACACCTAGGAACACTTGCACCTATAGTCCTCAGTACTAACAAATGTGTCTGTGTGTATTACTGAGTATAACAGTGTTTGTGTGTTTGTAAACTTGTAGTTTAAAATACTCTGAGGCCTTCTCACCCACTACACCCCCCATTGCTATACTTAGAAACGGCTGCTGCTGTGATATACATTAAATGTACCTTGTTACACTCTTAACCCTATGGGCTATCTGGAGCTTGCAGTACCAGCATAACACTGTTCTACAAATGGGTAGATAGGCGTGGGTTACCCTCTGAGTCCTGGCAAATGTGAGTATGTGTGTGGGTGTATGTGTGTGCAAGTGTGTGTGAGTGTGCATATTTGTAGGAGACAGCATTCTGAGGCCTCATTCTCCAAATACACTAAACATTGCCATACATTATAAGGGATGATGATGTTGCTCACATTAGGAGAGCCATGACAAACTCCTCACCCTACTATCCCCGTGGCATGTGGAATAAATGCATATCCCTGTAGTAGCAATAATTAGATAGACAAGGGTTTGAATTGCAGTCCTGGTAAATGTGTGATTGTGGGTATGTCAGAGCATTATCATGGGTTTCAGTGAGTACTATATCCAATGTGGGGTGGGGGTGCTGGGTATACTGTCTTTACACCATGGTACCCCAAGTACATGTCCCAAGATCCACTGTAGGAGGACCACTGTCACCATCAACCATGCAGGTAACTGATGACACTCTTCAGCCCAATAATGCATGTGCTGTGTGCAAAAACTCTGTAACAGTATGGACTCATTGACAAGGTAGTCAGCACTGTTAAACCCAGGTCTGTCAAATGTGTCTATGACTGTATGTGTTTGTCAATGTGTATAGTCAATATGTTATACTATGTAGTGTCCATTAACACCCAGTACATCCCCCATTATCATACTGTACAAGGCCTGGTGATGTTGTTCACTTTACAGGAAGCTTGGGACACACCACACCCTACAAGCTCTGTGGTGTGTGCAATTAAAGCCGAACACATTAGTACCAATAAGTACCTAGGTAGGGGTTCTAATCTCAGTGTTGCCAAGTAAGTGTGTGTGTATGTGAAGGGATCTACTTCAGTTTGCAGAAAACAATTTCCCAGGAGATCATTTGTCCAACAACTAACTGACAAAAGGTAGCATTGCAAAGCAGTCATCTTGTGGAAATTCATTCCATCAAAACTAGTAGTGGATATGTAAATGTCCTTTTCCCCACTGTACAGCTGTACAACGATAGTGGACTTAGTATATATAGTTGGGGGTGGTTGTTGTGGGCACACCCACATTGGGGGTATTGTTGTGCATATCCCCCCACTTAGTGTGCTGTTATGCTGTCCAGTTTATGTTGAGGTTAAGTAGTTGTCAATGACACTATGTGTGGTTCTACACCACCCCACACCCTATAAAATGGGGGGCTGTGCCCCCCATACCAGCACAACTAGTTATACCAACTAGATTGCACTACATTGGGGAGAAGGACATATACCCTGCCAGTACTATTTTCATTGAAATGAAATTTGGCGGACTGATTATTTACTGATGCGATGTTTTGGCAATTTGGTCTTGGTGGAATTACATAGGCCAAAATGAATTCTCTGCAAAATGAAGTACATCCATGTGAACAGTATTCTCTGTGTGTTGCATCAACACAAAAGCCTGTGTGTGTGTGTGTGTGTGTGTGTGTGTGTGTGTGTGTGTGTGTGTGTGTGTGTGTGTGTGTGTGTGTGTGTGTGTGTGTGTGTGTTATTCACAGACATTTGGTCTGTGCCAGCCAGTACACTTACCATTGTCCACTGTAGACGAGCTGCTTACATCAGCCACCATGCACTCATCTATATACACCCCTCAGACCTATCAGCCATGTGTCATATGCAATAACTGTTATACAGACCTGTTACTTGTGCTCAGCTGTACCCAGGATATGACACAGTCAATGTGTTACCACAGTGCCACACCCCTTGTAGGAAAGGACAGCAGACCAACATCCTGCTGACACATAGACACCTACAACACAAACAGAATACATTATGCAGACCACATTCAGTCAGTGTTAATAACAACAATAATGCATTATGGCTGGACAGCTACACACCCTGGTGTGTAAGCATTAAAAAGCTTTAAACACATTAAACAGCATTAAATTGCTAAACTGTAGTACATTCACCCTGTACATCAGAACCATATTAGCATGTCCCTGCATTGATGGTATGGATGACAGGGATGTGGCACAGGTATCATCATATGCACAGGGTGTGCTGTGGCTTTGCCGGAGGCCTAGGCTGAGCCATTTGGTTGACATCATATGTGAGGGTTAGGGGGTTGTTTATGAAATGGCCTGTGCAGATGTGGTGTGTGTAATTATGGAGGTGCCCTAGCTGTGATGGTGATGTGTGTGTGTATGGATGCACACAGTTCTGCCATGTGGCTGCCCTATACAGGGGTATGTTGGACAGCTGCAGACTGTACATGGCAGGGTGTACAGTTCACTGTGTCCAGCTACGGATACGGGAACTGTGCTTTCCAGGGGTTGCATGGGCACCACCAAGCAGAAGCTAAGATATTGATATAATAAAACAAAACAGTTTATTAGTAAGCGCTTTCGATAAATATAAAATTCTTCAGACTATATCACATTACCTAATCATTCAATTAAAAACAATCAAGGCAGTCATTGTAAAATCATTATTTAAAGTAACAGTGAATTCACAGAACCTATTAAAAAACTTATAAAAAATCTAAACATATAATCAAAACGAAACAAAAAAAAATCTAATAAAAAATGCATAGATATCGTATAAGCTCAACATACATATATAAAACTATATATGAATGTGGACATCATAAAAAGCATAAAAACAAAGCACAATTCATGCAAAATTAATTTAATATGTATATATATATAAATACAATTATAAATCAATAAGCCTAGAACACAAGTCTTACAGTAAATATAGAACAACTAAAGAATTCTTTATTTTCATCTACGGAGCTAAGATATGATCTAAAAACATAAATATTCAACCCGGGTAAAGAATGGTCATGATTCAGGGCAACATGTTTCGCTCATGTCAACACATTTTGACATTTAATGTCATAAATGTGATTATATTTTCTATCTTAGTCAGACCTACATAAAAACAGAACACATTTGACAAAACAATAATCCAACACCGGTGTACAAAAACTTTTCAAAGTCTTATTGTTTCTATAAGTAAATCGAGGGGTAGGACCCACCAACTTAGCTGTCTGTTCATCAGTTGTTAACACTCCCCAGTTATTGCTAATAATATTCCTAATTTTAATGCTGTCATTCGTATATGTAGTAGTAAACCGCAGGTAATCAGATGTTCCTTTCAAGTGCTCACATTTTGATCCAAAAAAATGTCGCTTATGAACACTAGACAAATTTTAACCTCTATCCACAAATATCTTTTCCATTTTATCAGTTTCTAATAACAGGTCTGGACAACAAACTGACATCAGATGTCTCAATAGTGAATCTAAGAAAACTAAACTCATCCGCAGTACCATTCCATACAACAAGGACGCCATCTACGAACCACTTTATATATCACACCTGTTGTTGAACCCTCATGAGTAAAAAGAAATTCCCTCTCCCATTGGTAGACCACTAGATTGGCATAAGTGTTAGCACAGGGGGTGCCCATAGCCACACCTGATTCTTGTAGATATAGGCACCCCCCAAAAGAAAACACATTGTTGGACAGGACCATATCCAGGAGCTGGCAAATAAGTATTTCCTTGTTACGGTCAATAGAGGGAAATATCTGGATCAATTCCCTAACTGCTTGAATGCCCTTGTCATTTGGGATAGAGGTAAACAAACTCTGAACATCCATGGTTATCAGTAGATGTTCCCCTTGATGTAAAATGGTTTATCATCTATTATAGTATAGGTAGAAGAATCGCTAAGCTTATCAATCATGAGATTCAAATAACAATCAGTATTTATCTGCAGGTCTAATAGTGAGAGACGAAGTTACCAGAAGATTATCGCTACCACTCGTCAAAAACACGCAAATCAATAATAAAGAAGAGGTGCTTCATTGTCTCTGCTTCCTCTCTGGTATGAGATTTTTTCTCCTGAATGTTTTTGCTTTCTCTTCTTCTGTCCCAACTCTCGTCTTCTGAAAAAATCTTTTTTTTATGCGGTAGAAAAATGCAAAAATGTCAGAACACCATGTTTACGATCCGCTCCCAAGTCTTTATGCAGTTCCAAGTTCGATTGGCTTCTTGATTTGGAGAGGAGTAGATGCAATAGCTGCCGCATCTGAAAGGTATAGCATTCTTCTCGGCCAAAAAAAGACCTCCCAGAGAGGAGAAGTCCCGATAATCATGTTGTAACTTTTATGTCTGCTGCTGCTCTGCATCTAGTTGCTTATAGCACTATAAATATTGTCAATATTGTCCAATCAACAAATTGTGGAAGCTGTCTTTGAGTGTAAAATAGTCTATGATAAGTTGCACATACTTAAAGCTGGCTTCTAAAATTTCCTGCCATTTTTTCTTAAGAAGGGCAGGATGATTTCATAGGTAGTAGGGCATGCACGCACCCGCCCATGCCTCTAGGAATCAGTTTGAAGTGTAGACATGCTTCCAGTTTGCGCTGCCAGAGATTAGATGCTGTAATTTACAGGCCGCAGCAAGCTGCCTCATGGAATTGTTCGTCAATATTATCAATATTATCAACAGTGTAGGTGAGGTAGTGTATAGAGGTAGGGCCAAAGCCCAGGATTATTAAATAGTGATTGTTGGTAGTCCAGTGGTTATCATTCAAAGCAACCCTCGGTTCGGATTATAGTCAAAGTTCCACATTTAATCATGCCATCTGTGTGGTAGAGCAGTTAAAAAAGCCAAAAAAAAGCAAAAAAATAACCTCCAACAAAGGAGTCCTTATGTTACAAAAAAGTGAATATATATATAAAATAAACAAAAGGACACCACGAAAGAAGGAAGACAACAAAATAATATATATCCAAAATTATTTATTAGTAGTAAATATAAATATTGTGTATAAAATAATTCTTCAGACTATATCACAAAATGAAACTGCTCAAAGTTATATATAAGTTCAATTCATAATATAATCAATCATTTAATTAAAACAATCAAATCAAGTGTAAAATCAACATAATCAAAACGAAAACAAAATCTAATAAAAAAAAATAGATATCCACTCCAGCACCATACAGATCCCTTTAAATGGTATAAGCAAGCATATATATAATATAAAATATATATATGTGGACATCATCATAAAAAAAAAACAAAGCACATAGATATCACTAAATATGACTAAATGTGAAAACATCAACTTCTTGAATTTAGTCCGATAGGTTAGATAACCATCTGGATAAAAACTAAAAAAACAAAAACATGCCTATATGGAATATGTAAAACAAAAAAAGATAAGCAAAGCTGTCTATATAAAAAAACAGAAGAACAAGTCACTACAGTATATATAGGACAAAAGAATTCTTTTATTTTCTTCTACGGAGGAGCTAATATGATCTAAGGGAAACATAAATATTCAACCCGGGTGGATAGTGAGCCTTTAATTTGAAAATTTATGATAAACAATCTGTAAAACCCTGAAGACAAAAGAATGTCATGATTTTCAGGGCAATGTTTCATGTCAATGCGCTCAACCAACACCGGTGTACAAAAACTTTTTCTCTAAATATATACCTAGTAATTACAATTTATTATGAAAAGGTGCCAAACTTATTAACAGAGAAGTAGTATATAAGTAAATCGAGGGGACCCCCCACCAACCAGCTGTCTGTTCATCAGTTGTTAACACTCCCCAGTTTGCTAATAATATTTGTCATTCGTGATATGTAGTAGTAAAAGCGGGTAATTTTGATCCAAAAAAATGTACATGAACACACTAGACAAATTTGGTCTGCTCTCACCTACCTAGGACCTGGGCTCTAATGCCTTTTACTAATGTCATAACTGGATAGCCTACAAAATTGACTCTTCACATGCCCACAAAACATGTCGAGATGGATGCATGCAAAAAAGCAAAGCGTTTTTTTTCAATCCTTCCTATGTAGTGTGTACAACAAGGACGTCATCTATGAACTGCTTATATATCACAACCTTGTTGACCACTCATGAAACCTAGATTGGCATAAGTGTTAGCACAGGGGGTGCCCATAGCCACACCTGATTCTTGTAGATATAGGCACCCCCCGAAAGAAAACACATTGTTGGACAGGACCATATCCAGGCAAATACATAATGTTTTCCTTATATCAGGGAAATAGAGAAATATCTGGATCCTGCTTGAATAAGCTAAGATATGGTACTTTCCCTGATGATGACAATTGTCTGCTATATCTGCACCCCTGTTGGGAATGGCCAGGAACCCATGCACATGGCCTGCTGTGTTGTGGTGTGGACAGCACCCCCTTGTGGTGGGAGTGAGATGTTGCACATCCACATAGACCTCCACCTGTTGGTGTTGCTGAACTACATCCATGTGGCTGATGCCCTACTCCCACCACATGCTCTACCATGACACCACATGGTCGAGGATTCCCACCATCTCACTCAACCCAACCAGGAAGAGTAGCTCTCTGGAGCCTCAGACTATCCCTGGTGTAATGTTCCATACGTATCTGTGCCTCCATGATGGCCTGAAACATGTATCTGGTGACACCTGCTGTGGCACTTCTGCAAGGGACATGATGGCCAGCAGCCCTCCTATAAGCAACCCTGTCCATCTGTCTGCGGGAGACCTTGTCAGTTATCTGGCTGTGGCTGCTGTGTACAGACACACTTGCCATAGTCACCACACTTTCCTGTCCCATGCCACCACCCGCCAACTGTCCCTCATCTATGGCGGCCACTGGTGATGGGGTATGTCTGGGCATTGTGAGTGTGTGCAGGGATGGGGTGGATAAAAGTGGGATGCCAACCAATGGCACAGATTCAACCACTGACAATGCTGCCTGTGTCTCATTATGCCTATCATCATTGTTAGGGTCTGTGTGGACACTAACATCAGTTTGCCTGCAGGACGGACTGTGACCCACCTCGCCACCTGTGAGGTGAAGACAAGAAATTTTAATTAAGAACTGTACATTATGGTTTACTTCTACACACAGACACACACACACACACACACACACACACACACACACACACACACACACTTACAGGTGAGTTGGCACAAAGATATTACGTAGATCTCTCATTACCCAACAGTTGACATGCATGACATATGACGCCCAACAGCATGCACTGCAGCCATTCTTCATCCTTGTTACCAACAATATACATCTCTGTGATGCATGAGTTGTGTTAGTAGGTAATGCCCCTTCCCTTGGAACACACTGCACACATGTACACAATATTGCCGTGCACCTGTACAGCACACTGGCATGTACTGTGCACCATACCTCACAAGTGTACAGACCATTGCTGAATGTCTAGATGTCTGGCAGTTATGTTTGTTTGTTTGCTCTCCCCCCTATGTTGTTGTGTTTGTCACAACTGCAATATGAGCAGCGATATGAGGGACTGATGTCAATATGATTTGCTGATTGCAGATCTCATCATTAGCAGTGTATGTATGTACAATAAAATTCGGTTACACTGACAACCTTCAAAGCTTAATGTGGATATGAGAAGTGTACACACCCCTGTTGACATGCCAGCCTCTTCTATGATATGTAGTGGGGCCACATTACTGCATTTGATAACATTACACACACCTGATATGTGACATATGACCACCAATCCAAATGGCAAATCAAAACAAATGTGTTAGTCATGGAAATGCTGCATGAGATGCATGCAATATGTAGATTGCATAAGTGGAACACACTGCACCCATGTACACATTATTACTGTGCACCTGTACAGCACACTGGCATGTACTGTGCACCATACCTCACAAGTGTACAGACCATTGCTGAATGTCTAGATGTCTGGCAGTTATGTTTGCTCTGTTGCTCACAGTCCCTATGTGTTTGTCTGACACATAACTGGGATGATATGATGACTGATGTGAATAATTTTGCCTGACCTTAATACGATTGCACCGACAACCTTCAAAGCTTAATGTGAATATGAGGAGTGTACACACCTCTGTTGACATGCCAGCCTCTTCTATGATATGCAGTGGGGCCACACTACTGCATTTGATAACATTACACACACCTGATATGTGACATATGACCTGTGCAATCCAATGCAGTATCAAACAAATGTGTTAGTCATGGCGATGCTGAATGAGAGCATACAATATGTGGGTTGCATAAGTGTGCACACCCTTAAAACAATGATTTGTTGAAGCACCTGTTAAGTGAACTACAGCAGTCACTATTCCTGGAAGGGGTATACTAGCATGGCCCATCTTTACTTAGCATTATTTGGTCTGTCTGCCCTACAAAGGTCCCCCAACTCTGCCAGATTGCAAGGTCAGCTCATGTGCACAGCCCTTGGAGGTCACACAATGGCTTCACTATTGCTGTAGAATTTGGGTTATGTCTGGCACAATTCATAACCTTGAATGTGTTCAGATACAACCATTCTTAGCTAGCTTTGTATGTATGTTTCAGTTCACTGTTGTGTTTGAAGCTGACACTCCTCCCCATCTTCAGCCTTATTGCAGATGCTTCACAACTGTGGGCCACACATGAGTGTTATTTTGCAGTGTTCCAAATTCCACCCACCATGTCTAAAGGTCTAGTTCCAGCTACTGAAAAGCAACCCTAAAGGTGTACACTGGCACCAGCAAGCTAAAAGTTGAGGATGGTGGCCCTGTGGTGAAGTGAGGTGTTGCTTGAGCACCACATGTATCTTTATGAATACTGTCTGTAGGTTTGAGCCTTGGTCTCATGACACCATTACACATTGCAACACATGCCTTTGGGAGACTTGATGTTATGCTTTTGCTACCTGTACAGAGCCCTGGATGATGTTTCATGTGGGACAAATCTTCCGTCTAATTGCACCAACCCATAGGCCACACTTATGCAGAATCCAGGCAATTGTCAACACAGGTACTACACAGGCAGTACTTGCTAGACATTCCTGCAACTCCCTCAGTGTTGCTGCATGTCTCTGGGCAGCCTCCCTGACCAGTTTGCAACATGTTTTGTCATCTGTTTTGGATAGGCATCTGTTTCTTTTCTACATCACTGTTGTCCCATATTTAATACACCTCTAGATCACTGTCTGCACTGTTTGCCATGGTATATGCAATGTTGAGGTAAGGTTACTTTCCCCAGTCCTGGCTGCTGCTTTTCAGATATGGGATCCATTTCATGCTTTCTAAGATGTGTGCAAGCCATGGTTGCCTTTGTTGCAGGCAACTGGGCAAATGTCATGAACATACTTCTTGGACAGCGGACCATTACTTGGTGTGACATTCAGGCTCTGTACTTGATGGCAGGTGTGTACTCAAGAAGAGTGAATGCTGTCATTACATCACATGCTGCCTCCACAATATGTTATTTGGAGTGTGTGCACACATATGCTTCCAGTGTTTTGTAAGGTTTGTATACCCTATATTTGTTGTCATAACATAGGATTCTATATTACACATTCATTGCTCATGTTAGGATCATAGTACAGGTTGTAAAAGATGTGGAATGTGTTATTGTGGTCTACCATTGTATATATCAGGAACAGTTGCCATTGTAATAGTAGTGTATACACTGTTGTATTCACTGTATAAGGGTAATGTTTCATACATGTCTCTACTGTAGGCCAGTTGTCCCACAATTTGTTTATCTCTGGCCACACATCTTGCACTGACAGGTTGTGAGGTATACTGCAGGAAACTTACATAACCTTCTAATATACCACCGTGGTAACCACTGTGATGCAGTACAGTTAACACCAACAAAACTGAGCATGTACAGCATGCATTATGGGTAGGTGTGTTAAATGTATGCATGGCAAATAGCATGGCCTTAACATGGCCGGTGTATTGGCAAACCTGAACAAAACAACTTTATACTCACCAGCTACAGGCTGCTGTTCCAGTTGTATACCAGAGGGACCTAAATAGTTGTGGGAGAGAATTAATGTCAGTAGCCAGACCTGTGGCATTGGTACAGGGTGGGAGCAGCATTTCAGCACATCAACAGTACAAACCCCAATACTAAGGATTATGCAGGTCATCAACATAGATGTGCACATCTGTGCATTACTACACTCCAGCAACAGACTATCTTATCTGGCATATGCATGTAAATACTATACATATAAAAATGGATAAGCAACAGTGTTCTAGTAATGTGCACTGGGGCCTTACCTACACACTCTTTGTCCATTGTTTGTGCGGCACCCACCTCAACAATGCTGTCTTTGGCTTTATGGCTTGTCTGGCAGGCAGGTGCCCCAAGCCTGGTGAGGAGATCCTCAGCGTGTGTCAGTGGGGGCTGGATGGCTTGACCCCCCCCCACCTGTGGCTAGCCAGCCCCTCACAATGGCAGCAGCCCGCTGATGGGCATAGCTGATGAGGTCAGTGCAATGATGCCACACCTACTCATAATTTCAGCTGTGCAGGCTGACATTGCTTACCCTGTGGATGAGCTCATTCCACAGGGTGGTCCTCTCCTGCAGATCCTGGGCTCTGCGGCTGAATAATATGGCATAATGCTATATCACATACTGTATTATGGTGTCCTCTGTGTTGCTGAATGCTGGCAGCCGCGGATATTTCATATTACCTGGAAGACATTTTATTTATTTATTTATTTATTGACATTTGTTAACCAGGTTAGTCCAACTGGGATTTTGTCCCATTTTCAGTGGAGACCCGAGGAGAAAAGCTCCAGAAAGTACAATGTATAATTACAGTAAGAAAACAAGTACTACAAACAATAATAACAAACAATAGTAAGAAATAAACAACTACATGTGAAGATTGTAATTGAAAGAAAAAAATAAATTGAAAAGATTTTTTTTTTTCCTTAGGACAAATTCTTTGTTACTGTACAAGTGATGGAGAGTCATGAGTGTGAGTAGGATCAACTGAGAGTGATGTGAGTGTGGGGGAGGGGAGAGCTATGTAGGGTCATAGCAGGGACAGGTTCTGGAGTTGAGTAAATGTGCCTTAAGTTCTTTTTTAAATAGGGGAGTGTGAGAGATAGCGCATATGTTCAGGGGAAGTTTATTCCAAGCTTGGGCCACAGAGTGTTTATAGAGTTGCTTACCTACTGACTCACTGGGGTGGTAGATATCGAGCAATTGCTGATTAGAGGTGCAGAGAGATCGAGAAGGGATATAGATAGAGACTAGAAGAGATAAAGATGGACAACAGGAGGGTTCAAAGAGCATAGAGTGCAGCATGAGAAATTGGTAGAGATGTAGTATTTGTGGGAGTTCCAGCCATTGTAGAGACTTTAAGACAATACAGTGGTGTGTGTTGTTTGGGGAGTTAGTGATGAATCTGGCTATTTTGTGGTAGGTTTGTTGGAGTTTGTTCAGGGTAGTTGTTTGAATAATTGTGAGAACTGGGGCAGCATAGAGGAGAGAGGGGAGGGAAAGTGCTTGACCTAGGGTGAGTCTAGCCTCAGGAGTGAGGTATTTTCTGTTCCAGTATAAGACACCTAGTTTCTGATGTTTTTTTTTATGCATTGCTGTATTTTAGTTCATTGTCAATTATGACCCCTAACAGTTTAGTGTAAGTGTCAGGTTGGATGGCTGTATTGTTACAAGATTTAATGACAAAGGAGGATCTATGATGAGCAAGAGAACGGGGCAGGAAGAGTAAGAGTTTTTTTTTTTTTTTTGGGATTGAGGATTAGTAAGTTTTTTTGAAAGCCACTGTTCGGTAGAAAGTAGAGCTTTTTGGGTTAGAGAGTGTAAGTCAGAGATGTTGTTGGCTGTAGAAATAATAGTGGAGTCAACAGCGTATTGTATAAGAGATGATTGATTGCAAGAGGTGAAGATGTTGAATAAAAGGGGACCTAAGATGGAACCTTGTGGAACACCAGTAGAGATAGGAAAGGAGAAGAGGAGAGCAATTTGACAGATTGTTCGCATCCAGATAGATAGCTAGTGAACCAGCTGAGGGTGGAGGAGAATAAGTGAAAGTTGGCAAGTTTAGATAGAAGTAAAGGATGGGATACTGTATCAAAAGCTTTGGAGAGGTCTAGAAAGAGACAGAAGGTAAGTTTATTATTGTCCAAGGATTCTGCAATGGTGTGAGTGAAGGAGAGTAGAGCAGTAGTTGTGCTGTGATAGGGGCGAAAATCATGTTGGGTAGGGGTGAGTAAGTTGTGATTGAGAAGCCGAGTGTGGATACACTTTTCTAGTATCTTAGATAGTGGGGATAGAATGGCAATAGGTCGATAGTTGGATGGGTCAGTGGAGTTACCTCCTTTAAGGAGAGGGGTAGTATAGAAAGATTTCCATAGGGTAGGAACAGTAGATTCTAGCATAGATCTATTTATTAATATAGTTACTGGGTAGGCAATAGAGGCAGCTGCAAGTTTGAAGAAGGTAGGAGGTAATTTGTCAGTAGAGGGAGAGTACGGTTTGAGTTTGAGCAGTAGAGATTTGATGTAAGAAGTGGGAACTGGCTTGAAGGAAAAAGAAGTAGTATTGGGGGTGGGTGTTGTGTCTGGCAAGGAGGAGGAGTTAGGTTGAGAGGGTAGGAGATTTTAGATGGAGGAAATAAAGTGGGAATTAAGTAGGGTAGCTGTTTCCTCAGGAGTCATGTTTGGGCAGGGGGTGGGTTAGAGGGAGAGCCTGGGTAAAGGATGCTATTAAGTGTTGACCAGAATTTCCAGGGGGTTAGATCTATGTTTATGCTGGCCTGAGCTATAAAATGATTTTTTATCTATTATTGTCTGTTTTTTGGCAAGATTACATAGTTGTCTGTATTTGAGAAGATGATGTGTTTGTTTAGCTTTGATCCAGGCTTTCCAGACACTGTCTCTTTTACCATTATGGACTTAGTTTCTTTTGAAAGCCAGGGGGCAAGATTAGATTTCACTCTGATCTTCCTGGAGGGAGCTAGGGAGTCCAGAGTATTCAGGAAAATGCTATTAAAAGTGTCAACGGCATCATTCAGAGGGAGTTGTCTAAGGCTGGACCAGTCAATGTTTGTAGAATTGAGTTAAACTGAGAAGAATTAAATGTGGATAGTTTCCAACAATCTTTAAAAAGGTGGGGTTTTTGAGTATGTGGGTCGTATCTCAGGATGGAGGTAGGGAGATGGTCACTGAGGGAGTCTGGTAGGGTTTTGGGTTGATGGTAGAGTTGAGGGGAGTTGGTAAGAATCCAGTCTGTTGTGGAGCTGGAGGTTGAGTTTTTTGTGGAAATGAGTGGGGGTAGAAATGAGTTGGTGGAAACCATGAAGGCGAATACTAAGTAAGGGAGAGTCAGTAGAAAGTTTTGACCAGTCTATATTGACATCACCAAGGATGAGTGTTTCATAAGGTATGTTGAGAGAGAACTAGGATAATATGTTTTCTAGAATGGGTACATTGTTGCCAGGAGGAAGATAGATGGAAGTGATAGCAAGTTATTTCTGTGGATTCAGATGAAAGTTTAGAATGAGGAGATCAGCAGGATGGAAGTTAGGAATAGGTGTGGGGTTTGGTGAAAGGTTAAGGCTGTTAGAGTAGAGGATGGCTACACAACCTCCTTTCTTTGAAGTTCTATCAGAGTGGTAGATGTTATAGCCAGGAAGGAGTATTTCACTGTTAGAAGTATGTGGCTTGAGCCACCTTTGTGATAGGGACAGGATGTGAGGGGTGTTGTAAACTATCCAAGAGTGCAGTTCAGTAATTTTATTTGCTAGGCTTTGAATAGTTAGTGAATACAAGGTTAGGTGTTTGCATGGGATTGAGTTGTGGGACTGAAGTTTGTAGCATAATACATTTTTCATTACAATGGCTGCTCTGAAGGATGTAGAATATGAAACTCAAGTGTTTGTCATTACTTCATGACTTCCATCCTCAGCTATTTGCCAGAAAAATATAGATGTTAGGAGGAACAGACCAAACACTGTGACGGGTAAAGCTTGACATTCTGTGAAGATCTGTACAGTTGACAGGTATGGCCCACTGCAGACAGAGCCAGATGTTGTGTCCATAGCAGCTGTTCAGCAGGTCATCATTACAGCAAGTCTTGTTGGCACGTATAATTCTTTCAAAATCATCTAACACATTATTACAAAGTACTACATTCAATTACATGCTTACATGTTTCACATACCTGTTTTATTTTTATGCTCTCTTCCGTGTTCCAGTTTAGGATTGTGTCTTTCTTGTTTTGTTTGTTTTTTTTTGTTTTCTCTCTCTCTCTCTCTCTCTCTCTCTCTGCACTACAGCGATTGAGCTGGTTTGAATAGGTTGCAGCTTGGCTTTTGTAGGTGATGCTCATGAGCAGGTGATGGCCTCTGCACCAATTGCTGTTCCCCACTTGCTAATTGGATGCAGAGCAGCTGTGTAGTTCTTCCAATAGTCAATGTCATAGCAACCAACTACCATAAATGACTACTTCATGTGGGCATTGTCCCTTTACCTTGCCTGTATGGAAGATATCCTTCATGTGTGGGGGCAGCAGTGTCACAGACAGCAGGTAGGAATACCTCTTGCAACAAGACCTGTGGACACAGGCCAACTATATGTTTGTATAACGTTCCAGACCTAGGGACAGAGAGTGAGCATTGTTGTTTTATGCTTTGAATACTGCTAGTTTTACAGGGTTTGTGTGTACATGCTAGTTTTGCATGGATTTCAGTCTGTCTGCATAGCTCTCAACTATGGTGCCATCCACATAATTGCCAGAGGTTTGGCTGCTATGTTTTGTCTGTTCCCCAGACAGGTGTTGTCCTTGACAAATCAGTGGCATTCTCTCTGTTTACTGCTATCAGTACATGGCAACATCCATTTGTCTTTCTGACATCATATTCCTCAGAAAGGGTATGTTGCAACCAATCCTGTAACACCAGCAACTTTCACAGTGTATAACAGCAACGTTTCAAATATGGCCCTGTGTTTTGGCCTCTGTCTTCCACTTATATACCAGGCTTTGTCCAGTTGTCATGCAGTAAGAGGTTGATACGTATGGCCTATCATTATTTAGTGCTGACATTCCTGCTATCATCCCAGTGATGTTGTGGACTGCCACACACTTTGTGGGGTAGGTGCCATAAATATGAGGGCTACGGCTGGACAGCATGTGTGACACTGTACAGTCAAGAGGTCAGTGTATAGAGAATGCTGTTATATGACCTTGTAAGACATTTTATGGGGGAGGGGTATTACATGTTTTTAACCTAGGCTGATAGTACATGTGAGGGATATTACTAATAAGAAACATAAAGGTATATAGCTGTACATTTTCATACATTTCACCACGGGGACAGTGGTGGGTTAGAGTTTACTGTTTTGCAGACAGTTCTGCTTGTCAGTGTGATACTACAGTTTGAAGTGAAGCATTGTTATCTAAAGGATCCAATTACATTGTAACATTTGATACTTTTCCCCCTAGGGGGTTAACTATGGAGTGTAATTGGAGGCTGTTTAACAAAATCAGTAATTAAGTGTTGATTCTTGTATTCAAGGCAAGTGTGTTTTTTACTGTTGTACTACTTGATGGCTTTGGCTAAGACAGCAGAGTATCTTATTTTTCATGTATTACTTTGGGTTACCACCTGTCCCTCTTTGTGAGGGACAAACCCTCTCTGTGCACTTGTGCCCTGCTGATAAAAACTGACAAATGGCAAATGTCTTGAGATGATAAGACCAAGAATGTATCATATGTTTTCTTTGATAGTTACATAAATCAGTTATTTTGTATTTCAAACACCTAAATGCTGTAAGAAATGACATAAACAACTTAAATAGTACACACATAAACATTTATATTTATGCAGAATGTGTGGTGTTATGTCCTTTCCATTGAGTGTGTGTATATGTTTTAATGCAATAATTCTCATTTCTAGAAAAGAATCAGATGCTAGCCATTTGAAAAGGTGGCAACCCTAGGATTACTGGCTGTTTGATTTTCTGTGCACTCTCTCTCACTCTCTGTATATTTGGTTGGGCAGTGGTATGTTCGTACACAGTATAATTACTGCCTTCCTATAGCTACATTATACTTTCTCTTACCTGCAACACCTGTGGAGGGAATGTTTGTTTACTCCATCGCATATCACCTACTCAGAGCAATCTCTGCCTAACATACAAAGCTATGTCAAACCCAGAGCTGTTGGACATGCTCCACTTAAAGAAATCCCAATCTGTCCAAGCTACACGCTCTAGGGACCTAAACCTTGTCGCCACAATAAATAGAACATGCTGGAGGGATAGATTCCTGTCCCAGAGACTTCCCATACTCTGGAACAAACTACCTATCTATATCAAACAAAGCTCCTCATTAGCAGTCTTCAAGAAAAATTTTGATGATTGGATGGGAGATAAGAAATTCACCACAGGGATCACTTCTGTGGGTCTGCTCGACAGGGGCACAGGAAAATAATTTTCTTGGGTGGCGAAAGCCAGGGTACTTTTTGGCTAGGCTTATATAGGCCCTAGGGCTAATAGCCTAGTACCTACCTATGAATCTATACACTTATGAATACTACATGACTATTTCTACCCATATTCACATAGTCAGGGTTACATATGTGCACTCATACCACATATATGCTACTGACACACTCTGCTTTGATTTCTGTCGGTCACCCTGCTTGTTGTTAGCAGAGACCAGTAGCTGTGACAGCATGACACTTTTGAATATGTCTTGGGAGAGACCACTTGGTGTATGTATTTATCTTGCTGTCATTTGCAGATTTGGAGTTGGACTATGGGTGTTGGTCACAGTATAACAACAGCCTTCTTATAGCTACTTTATACCTTCTCTTACCTGGAAGACCTGTGGAGGGAATGTTGTTAACACTACCTGACTGTTTGCACACATTTTCACAAAATCCTAGTTGAAATTATGCATACCGCTTACTACCACTCACGGGATTTGAACCATGGCTGTTTCTGCTAAAAATATAACAACTGTGTGTTTCATCAGAAGGAGCTATTGAGAAACTGTTATTTCTTCCTTGAATAATTTCATTTGCATTCTCTATTTGTTGTACTATCTGACCCTGTAATTACAACACTCATACACACATTCCTATACATATCTTTTGACATAGCACAGTGTAGAAAACAGTGGTTAACATGACATTACTATTCAGCTATCAGATCTTGGTGCATGACATTTTTAATATCAGTTAATCTTGTGTCTTATAGAGGCACTACCTTTGTCAGATGAGACTTGATTGTTTAATGCTGTCAGAGCTATAGTTGCTATGCATAACCCGTACACATTTCAAATCATACCATACCAGAGTATACACAACCAGTACAGGGTTTTAACTTTTATTGACAGACAGTTACAGTTTTCTTTTTATATAACCTATATGAGACTATTACTGTAATATTTTCTGCTTTATTCAGTACAAACCATACCCATTTTTAATACTGCCAGGTGACATTCTACTCCTTTATATTTATTTGGTATGAATACTACAAGCTAGATTGTTACTCAGCAGCCTCGCATCACAGCCTTTGCAAACTGCTGGCATGGGCTTCTTGGTTCGCAACCCGGCTCAGCTGGAGCTGTAAAGAAGATAGAGAGACACTTATGCATACCTATCCATCACACACACAGGCTAGACTTTGATAAACAGTTATTGCTATGAATATGAGAATGAGATTCTGATGAAGTCTCCGTAATCTATTGTTTTTGTTTTAATATTAAAGTTCAACATTAAACTTTTAAAAATTCTCCGTTGGATATACGTATAAGGTGAAGCAGAATTTGAAGAGGTTTATATGGGGCAGCCTTAATAGTGCCGGAGCAGTTATCTTTTGGTGAATTGTACTTTTTTGGTTACCAGTTGTTTATTGCTATGAATACCTACACATTTCTGGGACATCACCCTTCTGTTGTGCTTCTTGGACCCACTGGTCCCAGAGCTCCCTCTTTGTCTGCTTCAAGTTAGCATAGTGGTGCCAGACCTGCTCATCAGTCAAAAGATACCAGTGGCACTGGTGAGATCACGGGCAAGACTTTTCCAGCCTGTGCTTTGTATTGGGAGCCCTGGTACTGGTCCTGCAGCAGTCTCACATCATGTTTTTTTACAAGGAGTCCTACCATGACTTTGGACTCCTGTATGTCCCAGCGCTGTGCTCGAAAGTGCATGCCCTCTCCAACAGCTACCATAGTGCCTACAGTGGGGAGCTACAACCAGTTATGAGCTGTATTCCTGCCTGCAAGATTTAAATAAGGCCGATTTCCTGCCCTTTGCCATGATTGGATGGTTTTGAATATGCTGAGCTAAGCTAAGCTACGGGCAGACCTGCATAGCTAAGGTTGGTAGTGCTTACAGGGGCAGGCTCAGCATTCCTTACCAATGGGCAAATCTGCTTAGCTGGGCTACTCATTGCTTAGCATTCATATTTACACAGTGCTTATCTGTGCAATGCTTAGCATTGCTTATGTTTTATTTTATGGACTAACACCTGTATGGGATTAATTTATCATTCTGGATATATTATAAATTTGTTTACCTTCCCTGACATCCCAAAATATACTTTCATTACATTTATTCTTGTGTGACTATACTGTATGGGGCACTTGTGTTTATATGGGGGTTTCACAACTTTTCACAACTTTATTACACTCACACCTCACATCTGGACCTATGACACTACTCTGGTTATCAAATATGTGTTCTTTCCTACCTAATTATTAAAAACATAAATGATGTACTGCTTTCACATGTAAAATAGTAATTGGCTTTACTGGGGATTGAACCAGGAATGACTACTTGCAAGGAAGCACTCTAACCACTTTGGTATTTCCACATTGCTAGGCTCTGGAGTATATACCTATTTAGCTCCTTATGTTGTTTAAGCTAGGCTAAACAGAGCTGCATGATGCACACACCCGCTCAGCTATGCTTAAACTTTATTGCGGACTGAAAAAAAAATTAACTGTTGTGTTTTATTTTTGTAGTGTAGGGGTATGCAAATTGATGTCTGTAACATTATCATTGGGGGTTGTGCTTTACAATGGTGATGACATGGCAGGCTTTGCATTTCAGGTATGCTCCACAGACACTCACAGTGTCCGCCATACCTCTCAACTGTACAGATTGTCACAGACTGCCCAGATATTTACCTTATATTTTTGGTCCATTTTTCATACCATTGTGGCTTTCTGGTGGATTAGTGGCAAATAATTAAAGATTGCAGTTAGAAAATGCTGACAGGCATTTGTGTTTTACACTTCATACCCTTCAGCACATTCATGCTAATGCATAACCTGTTATTCTATCAACTAAGTGTGTGAGCCCCAGTCTTTTTTATTTCCTTTCTCCAGATTTCTTACACTCTAAGAAGTTGAGAGGTATTTCGTGGACACTGTCACCGCCATTACATTGCTGTACGGCAACTGTGGAGTACAGGGGGCATGTGTATAGTGCGAGCACTGTTCTCAGACACCCCCACTGCGCTCATACACAGATCCATGTCCGTGTAAGAGCTGAACAGCATGCCTTCATTTATATTCAAGGTGCACTGCTGCTGTACACAGATGCAGACCCTTCCATGCAAGAATAACTTATTCTTGCACGGAAGCTTCATGAGTCCGGGGGATTGTCTTGCTGGCATGCTTCTAGGGGAAAGGTTTACACTGAAGAGTCTATGCTCCTTTAATTTCAGGTGGGATACTTATTGAAAGGCATATCATATGCCCACTTTAAGGTACACCTTTTAAATTTTGCTGCACATGTCCCCAAAACTCTCCCATCCTCCACCACTATTGTGAATCAGTTTCTGAAAGAGATGTTGCATTTAAACTGTTCCACAAGGAACTAGTGTCTCTCCAACAGGGGCTTTATTTTACAGTTGAAAAGCTAATCCTGGCCCCTTTTGAATCAAGCTTGTTAGGGACCATCAAGGTATTAACCTGGAAGACTTTATTCTTGGAAAGATTCACATCATCTAGGAGAATCTCTGAATTGCAGTTTTATTGCATAAGGAGTGTTTCTCAACCATCCTTTCATGCCAAAACCTGTTGCTGAGCTTGTAGTCAACCCAAGTATGCAGCTGCTTGTATTCTGTTCAAACTTACAGAATAAATGGAACCAGTACTGTGACTGTTGTATGTTATTAAATAGTTCAGGTACTTTTTATCAAGAAATAAAGGAATCAGATGGATAGATTAACATTGTGTTTTTTTTCATGCCTGGAAAAGAAGGTAGACCAGATTATAAGCAAACCATCTCTAACTTTCAGATTATGCAATCTTTTGATATGAAAGTTCTGGTAAATCAACTGACTCATTTTGGGGGGTATTCCTTAACAGGGCAGCAGACACCACAAATGTCTTCTTCAAGCTTGTATCACCCCAATATTTGTCAGGTGGTTATTTGGACTTTTGCACACACCCTTTCCAGGTACTCAAAGCTGGATTTCCAATCCTGTACCAGAACAGGTTTTGCTGTGGCAGTCCTTCAAGGTATTCTATGTCTGCTTCCTTCCTCCCTATGTGGCTATCCAACTGACGTGGTACTCCACCCTTAGATAATTACTGATAGTGCAGCCATTATCCTTACAATGAGCATAGTGCAGTAGCACAACAAAATACGTTTGAGAGTGGAGATCCCTGCTGCAGTATAGGCTACCTCTTCCAACTTCTTGCTCTTCTATACTTTCCTGTCCCTCTTAGGATCTTGGAATAGGTTCATAGGTTTATAAGTGTATACTAGGCTAGCAAGCAATGAGACCCTTATAAGGCTCACCGTGCAACCCAAATGTGACTCACAAATTTGATTTTTATAGGGGGTGATTAACTGACTGCATCAGCCCATCAGAGACATAGGTGCCGGACTAGAGATGAATTTCTGATATGACACCTATTGGTCTAAGTTGCACTTAAACAGGAATAGGGAGGAATTCTGCTTTTCATGGATGGAGAGTTTGTCACAGAGAAAGGAAAATTCCATGAGAAACATATCTGTCTGTCCAACATGTCCTATTTTTGTCACAAGCAAAATGTAGGTCTTTTAATATAGTAGTGCGGATGCTATTTGTTTTGCAGATGTGCAAATTGTTAATGGAAACAGGGTTCAGGGATGCTTTGTATCCCAGTCAAAGTTCACCTCTAAGAAGTCTTTATGATGCCATCATACCAAGTAAAGATACAGGGCATTGTGTTAATCATTGGAGGATACTGTGCCAGATTCAATAAAGCCTACACTAAGTGTATACTTAGTGTATATGATATGTATTCAATAAAATTCTTATCATATTTTTTGTGCTTTTTAGTTACTCAGAAAGATTACACTAAGTGTACATGTAGTCTACACTTTGTGGTAACCTTTATGAATCCCTGTAAATATTTAAAGCTGCAAGAATATCAGTAGGAAAACTAAAATTAGGAGGAAGAAGGTGTGCATTATGTCATGTTGTCTGTTCACTCAGAACAGTGTACACTTAGTGTAGGCATTATTTAATGTGACCCATTGTGTTAACTTTCTGTATTCCTTTTATAAGAAACCTTTGTGGATGTTCCATTTGTTGCATGTGTCTGATCAGGTACATACCGAAGGGAGCATTATACTTTATGATGGGTCTGATGAGGGCCGAGTGCAGTGGTATGATATTATTTGCACAGGTTTTGCCCTGTATTATTTATGCAGAGCATCATCTTATTTAACAAACTAAATAAATGAGTAAATAAATAAATAAATAATAGTGGTCACAACTGATCATATGGGACTAGGACTTCTTTCTGAGCCTTGCCTGGCCTATGAGAGGGTCATAGTACAGTCAGAACATAAGCTTACTAGGCATAGATCCTTGATGACCTTACAGACTGAGGATCAGAGGCAGTATTTGCCTCCAGGCACGGCCCAAGGGCAGTATGTAAATTTAGCCAGGACCCACTGGTGGTTACATTTGGGGTAAAAATGGAAAAACATAGCATGAGCTGTACCTCTTTTTAACTGTATGTCAGACTGATATTTAGCTAAAAGAGGAATCCAGCTCAATGGAGACTTCTACAAAAACTCTCAAAATCAGGCTGGAAGTGTAAATATGTTGCTTTGGCTAATCATAGTTCACTTGAAGATCCAGAAGTCCAAGTAAGAAAAGGATTGATAGGTGACTGAATGTTTGGAACAGGAGGAGAGCTTCCACCTATTCCAAGACTGTACTGGAAAGAGCAGCATTCTAGACTAGGTGCCAAACAAGGGTGACAGCTCAGAGATGTCTAAGACTTTTAGACAGTAGAAAGGCTACCTCCAGATGAATATGGAAAATAATTTTGCTTTAAGCTCTTCCTAATACCAAAGTAAGGTTATCCACGGAGATACATTTTGTCTGTGAAAGCACTGCTGCTTTATTAAAATGTACTAGGAATAAAATATGCAAAACGTCAGCAATTAACTGTTTTGTAAGATGTATTTCATCAATTTAGGTCTACTTGCCTCAAATTAATTTAAGACATTTCTTTAGTCTGCTTCAAGATAATACTTTCGTGTGAGTTGGGAATTGTTCAGTTTTAAATTAATTAAACTTCACTTCACTCAGTGGTGTGAGATTTTAACACTCCTGAAAAAAAAATGTATAAAACCTACAACTGTTTTTCAAAAAAAGATGTAAAGTATTCAAAGATGCATAAAGCCAACAGTTTTTTCTTAGTAAAGATGAAGTATATATGTAAAATGTGACAAGACACAGAGAAAAGTTTTTTCTATATGAACAAACCAATGCCATAAAAATAAAACAAACTGAAGATAACTGTAATCAAGTCACCTCTGACTTTTTAACTATTCAGCATTTACAAACAGAAGGCAAAAAGGAAAAATTTAAAGAAATGAACGCACCCAGTCTAAGTACCCCCCCCCCCAAAAAAAAAAGGGGAAAGCATAGACTGACTGGATCAACCATTAAAATGATTTGAAAGAAATGGTCAATTTACATGAAGGAACTTCACAGGAGTGTTTTAGAATATTTTAATATAGATAAATATTCAGTTAGCAGAGTCCCATTCCCTTTTAGACAAGTTCCTCATGTTTGCATTCAGTAACAAAGCTCTTACTTTTTATTTTCTGCAGCTGAGTTACCATTTTAAATCCAGATAACTTTCCCAAGCAAAGTTATATAAGTAACCAGAAATCTATAACCCAAAATAAGGTATCATAGCTTTTTGGCAGAAAATAATAGTCTAAGGTACCCAAAGCTATGGGGCTTCCAGTGTGTGTGTGTGTGTGTGTGTGTGTGTGTGTGTGTGTGTGTGTGTGTGTGTGTGTGTGTGTGTGTGTGTGTGTGTGTGTGTGTGTGTGTGTTTGTGTGTGTGCATGTGTGTCAGCATGGGCACATGGGCAAGTGCCTGTATTTCTGTATGCTTGCATATTTTATGTTCAACATGAAGTTTCCAGTTTCTTTAAATAATTGCATTATCCTAACTCAAACGTTTATGGATGGCTGTTTATTAATGCATATAAACTGGTGAGTTAAAACTCTTGACATTCACTTTTTGAAGTCAGGAACTCTTTAGATATAACTATCGTAATTTATTAAGACTGGCTGGTTTACAGTGTCCAGTATTTGTGTCTGTTGTGTGCTGGACTGGTCTGATTTGGTAGCAGTCTGCTACTGTAAAAGCAAGAAGAGGGGTGTGTGTGTGTGTGTGTGTGTGTGTGTGTGTGTGTGTGTGTGTGTGTGTGTGTGTGTGTGTGTGTGTGTGTGTGTGTGTGTGTGTGTGTGTGTGTGTGTGGGTGGGTGTGTTAGCAAATTACAGTTACTGTTGGTAAGATAGCACTGAAAGGCACTGCACTGAGACTGACTTGGGTGAATTCCTGGGAAGCTAGTGCTCATAATTTTATCTGTACAGTATGAGGCTAATTTAGGTGTGACAAGTTCTGGCCACAGCCCAAGGCAGCAGTGTTTACCTACCATTAAGACTGAGCACCTTATATATGGGTGAATTGAATATTGTCAAATCCCCCTTTGATTAACATCTGTTTAGTCAACAAAATTTGATTGACTACATATTATCAGGGTAGGGAAACTTGTTCTTTTGCTGACAGTGTGTGATCTTGGAGTTACTATATATAATTAGCAGGGGCTGCAGGGGAGCTTACCCCCTGCAAGTAATGATGTTTTATTCTATTTTTTTTAATTAATGCATTGTTGCTTGGTATGTGCATAGTAGAGAGTCAACTTTTTCTGGTCGACATTGTGAATGTTGACATTTGTTACATTTTGTAGGTCTGCTGCTGTCACACCTTGCCAGGTTTCCTTGTACTTCTGAAAGTGTGCCGTCAAGTGCACTTAACTTATCACTTTATAATCTGAGAACTTAAACAGGAGCTTATCTTTCATAAAATTACAGTTTCTCAAGCTGCCAGTGCAAGTGCAGCACATTATCAACACAAATGAATACCTACATCTTTGTAAAATTTATTAAGTTAAACAATAACTTCCTACATTTCTCATTCACTACTACAGTAGTTTTTTAACTTTGTAGATAATGACAAAGAAATATTACTTAAATGATCCTTATTTGCATTAACTATATTATGCAATGCTGCGTTACTAAAATATTTTAAATACTCAAAGTATCTCAAGCAATTCTTTGTTACTAAAAGGTACTATGGATACTCAAAGTACCTTTACCAGTAGTGCTTTACTGAAATGTGCCAGGTACTCAAAGTACCTAAGTAATGAAACTTTACAAAAATATGCCCTAGGTGCTCAAAGTACTTTACGTAATGCTGCTTTACTTAAATGTATTAAGTACTTAAAAGTACCTTAAGCAATGTTGCTTTACTAAAATATTACAGTTGCTCAAATGGAATTTTTCTGTTGTGATATCCTGCTTTGGCTGTATACAAATGTGCTCTAGATCTTATTTTTATGTTTGTCATACAAAAATTTGCATTGCTTGTAAACAACTCATTATATATTATGTGTCTTTTGCCTGGATCATATCTGAAGAGTCATGTTACCTACCAATTTGCCTACTAAATGAATATAAGATACATATCAGTAAAGTATATAAATAACTGATGGAAAAGAGACTGAAATATAATAATATTAATTTGCTTTTACTGTGCAAACAGCACCAGCTAAAACCCATTAAGTTAATACTGATAAAAATGACTGCACTTTAATTTGTGGTTGGTGCTAAATTTGAACTCACTGAGCTTTAAATGTTGGTAGATTCATGCCAAAATGCAACAAGATGCAGTTCATTCATGTGGAAGTGACATGTTCATGGCATCACATAGTACACCAAACATTTCAATTTCATTTGCAGGCAGACAGGAATGGGGTTTACCAATATCATGGCACGTATTGGGGCCATGATCGCACCTATGGTACAGATGACAGCTGATTATTTTCAGTTCCTCCCACTGGTAATTTATGGGATGGCCCCAGTATTGTCTGGAATTATAGCGTACTTCCTACCAGAAACCCTGAATATGCCACTAGCAGATACTGTAGACGAAGTGGAGAACAGGTATGGTTTTGTACCTTTTTTTTCCCTATTCTCAAGAAAGAAAAGCATGGCAACTTTATCATATAATGAAATCTTTATTAATAAACCAATACTACTCTGGTAATGTCAAGCAAAAACTATAAAGGAAAAAACACATATAGTACTGATTCATTTTGTCCATTCATGAGATAGATAAACATGAGAAGTACAATGTATATAGACATCTAAATCAATAAATAGATTCTGCACAGAATGTAGTAGAACACCAGCGTTAATGCTTTGCAGAAATCAGAACTCTAGTAACATCAAAGCACATAGCACTTTTATACATCCTGAAAATTATTTACTAAAGCAATGTTCCAACAACATTGTAGAGAAGTGAAAACACAAAGTACAGCTCATAGTTCCTGACATACTTTTCCTTCATGAATTGCCTTATTCATTATTATTTAGAATGCTAACAGAATTTTTCCCCTTTGAAACTGAACTGATATGAATGATTCACTAAGCATCTAAACATCTTTAAACATCATTGTGCAAGTGTCTACATGAATGTGCGTGTATATGTGTGTATGTATGTGTGTGTGTGTGTGTGTGTGCGTGTGTCGGTGTGTGTGTGTGTGTGTGTGTGTGTGTGTGTGTGTGTGTGTGTGTATATATGTATATGTATATATATATATGTGTGTGTGTATATATATATATATATATATATATATATATGCATATATGTATGTATATATATATATATATATATATATATATATATATATATATATATATATATATATATATATATATATATATATATATATATATATATATATCAGTATATAGATATAGATATGGACTTTTGGAAAGTTCCTGCGTTGCCCATTTCCTTTCTTGGAAAAAGGGAGGCTTCTTTGTTCACCAGTGGCAGTGGAGAGCTTAGAGCAGCCTATCTATCCCTGAAGGAGTGTTCCCAGCACAAGAATCTGGTAGTCTATTGGCCATTTTGGGCCAATTTCTAGCTCTTTCAAGTCCCCCTGTATAAAACCCACTTTGGCGTGGCTTTGCGCGATTTTGCGCATAGCGCAGCATCAGGCAGCTCCGCTTAATTGGGTTTAAACCATTCTCGGCTCCATAAAGTTTGCTCTTCACTTTTTCCCTTAGAACTGATCTAGTTCTCATAATAAACACCCCATTCCTACTCTAAAGCCTGGCACTTGCTCACTAAAGCAATTATATAAGTCAGCACTAAAAATTAAAAGCAATACACCCTCACAAACTCCCCTTGAGTACCTTGTTCCCCATTGGCCCTTTTTTTTAAAGGAATTCCCAATACTATTCTAGCATGTCCAAAGGTCAGTTGTCAATCTCCTCTCCAGTCCAGCTGGTGAATCTGGGAATCTTGAGGCAATGTTACAACTGCCTCATGTACACAGACAACCCTCTCCTCCTCCCAACAAATTCCAACACGTATGAGAGATGCAACCATATAGCCAAACTGGAGGCTAAGCTCTCTCAACTCAGTACTGGCGTAACCCGTCAGCAGGAGAAAAAATTCCAGTCTCACATAGACCTACCATGACAGCAAACCAATCACATAAACACACAAAAACATACTCGGAGGCTCTAAATAAAAATCTGCCTAAGCAGCAGAGACCTTCAAAGCAGACACCCAAGCAACCGCTACCCCAAAACAAAACACGTGCAACACATAGCTCACAAAGCCAGTGTGCCGAACAGTCACAGCCCTTAAGGCTAAACAACACACCTGATACACTTGTAATAGGTGACTCTATCATCAGGCACACTGACATCCCGCTCACCAGGCTGAACAAGGAGAAGGTCACGGTGAGCTGCCTGTCGGGCGCTAGGATCCGCCACATAACACAAGCACTCAGGTCACTCCAAGGCAAGTACAAATATGATGCAGTCATTGTCCATGCTGGTGTGAATGACCTGAGACGTACCTCCCTGGACTACATGTATCCCAGGCCCGTATGATCCTGACCTTGAGTAGCATCTTACCCTCACCAAGAATGATGCCACAATATGAAGACAAGATGATCAATTTCAACAATTGGCTTAAGTATTGGTGTCATTCAAAGGGGATCCAATGCCTGTCAGCCTGGGATGACATGCTCGACAAGCCACGATGCTTCGCTAGGGACGGCATGCACCTGTCACCCCTGGGCTTTCGGATATTGGCAAAGGCTCTTGCCACCCCCATAGTGCCTTTTTTAGGCAAGGCTCAAAAGACAAACCCACCTCCATAGGTATCACAAGGGATAAGAAACTAGAGTAATGCTACTCAACGCCAGAAGTCTAAACCTCAAGATGCACACACTCGGAATTCTTCTTAGCATGGAGAACATGTATATCTGTGCAGTAATAGAAACCTGGTTCAAGGCTCCCGAGAGCACCCTGGCACTACCAGGTTATACCTCATACCATGCTTTTCGGCCCCAAAACTTGGAACGAACCACAGAAGGAGGGGGAGTATCAATATTCGTCAAAGATACCCACACCTCCAGGTTGGTGGCACAGCACGAAGCATCAGAGACTATCCATGTGCAACTAACAGTGGGTAAAACTGCCTTCCAGTTTATAGCCTGCTACAGACCACCCTCCCAAACCCAGGAACCCCACTCGGCCTTCCTGAGAACACTGGAAAATATGAAGGTCTCTTCAAACACCATTATATTGGATGACTTCAACTACCCAAACATAGACTGGGAACATTACTCTAGCTCCAATACCCTAGCCCAAAGGTTCCTAGAATTGATAAACTCAAATGCTATGGAACAACTTGTTACCACTCCCACAAGAGGGGAAAACATACTAGATCTGATCATCACCAACATGGGGGCTCTATGCTCCAGACCAGAAGTGTATCTCTCACTGGTAAGATCAGATCATAAACTAATCTCATTGGATATTCACATCCTGACCCCACCCCCTGCCCAGAAAACCACAGTGAAAAACTTCTCTAAAAACAAATTTCACACTCCTCAAAACCGAGGTGGAATCCTTCAAAGTCCACGGGCCTGTGGAAAATACAACCCAGACTGCAGAATCCTTTATAAACGCATTCTATGAACACCTTCAGGAATGCATGGATCATGCAATCCCAAATAAAACCAAGACCTAATCCTCCAAAGGCAGGCATCCTGTCTGGTGGACCCCAGCCATAAACAAACTATACCATAGAAGGAGGAAGCTATTACATGATAGAGCAAAATCCCAAAAAGGGAAGGCATCTCTGATCATTATTAGAAAAAAACTACGGGCACTCATAAAATCGTCTAAGGCCAGCTTCGAGAGAAAAATTGCACAGGACACTAAGGATAATCACAAGGCTTTTTTTAGTTATGTTAAGAACCTGGGTGGGAATTGCCAGATATGCTCAGAATTAGTCCAAAATGACAAAAAATACACCAAACCCACAGACATTGCCAACATCCTAGCTGGCAGGTTCAGCGCAAACTTCTCCCCCCCCCTCCCCACCAAAAGGGCAAATATCTATCCCAGCAGAGTGCTGCCCCCCTGACAGATGCTCAGGTAAGAGCTGCCCTCTCCAAAGCAAAAAACACAGCATCAGTGGGACCAGAT
>NC_056738.1:416437624-416552624 GCF_019279795.1 Protopterus annectens | reverse complement strand
ATTGTGTATTAGTCTTAATAACCTTCTGTTCATCAGTATGACATGGATCTACCAGAAATAAAACTTCTTCAGCTGTTGTAGTGATGGAAGACTTCCATTTCTTAGTATTTGCCTTCTTGGTCATTGTAATTATAATTAAAACTAATTCCTCTAACATCCAGTCTGTATCCCCAATCAAATGCACCCTAGAAGTATAAGTTCTTTATTAAACTTGATCATTCCATCTTTTTACTTGATCTATGATGACCCCCAGTCTTTTTTAAAATTCTTTGAACATGGTATCATCCCAAAAAGTTTCGTCCCCCAAAAGTCTTCCCTGAGAAAAAATCGCTGTTCCAAAAAACATCTGAACACCCCCCTACTTAAATATACCAACTCCAAGATCACACCACAGTGGAGGAAACAGCAAAGTTCCAAGAATGGCCCAGAGATTTTTTTTTTCCCTGAAAAAAAAAATCACTGTTCCTGCCATTTGGCTTTATGGGACTTTGAGTATTTGGTTTTGATTAAACAGCATTCACTCTTTTTATACATTGAGCTTATGATATAGATATGGAACTTCCCTCTCTCAGATTTGCCATCTAATTAGTTAATTTTGGTCAGTTTTCTGGAGTTAGCAGAGTCTGCCTTAGCTACCTTATCTGATTGCTTAATGATTGGAAGTCTGGATACTCCCTAACTGGAACTGGAAATCTTGTATGCTCCTCATCTTAAGTTATAATTTGATCATTAGAAAGGTGCTGATCCCATTAATTTATTTCAGTCCTGTGCTTCATTCATTTATCAAATGTACTGAACATTCTTCTGTCTAGTGGCCTACCACCAATCGGCAATATTTCCCTCCGATAAGTTTTTAATATCTGTGAGAAAGATATTGCCCACCTCTTTATCTGTTTCATAAAATATCATCAGGGAAACCAAAACTGCTCCTCTACCTCAAACAAATTCAAAAGGCTCTATCCCCATCATGAATTTCTACCCTGAACTATTTATTCCCTAGCACTGTGATTTATAGGAGACACTAAACACTCTAGTAACCCCAAATTAACTCCCTTCCTATTTTCAGATAGATGTGGGACTCTCAATCTCCCTTGCGATTTAGGTAACAAAATTTTCTCCCAACTGACTCTAGGATTATGACCCATCCAAAGGAATTCTTTTACATGGTTGTTGATTATCCTTAATGTTTGGGTGTCTAGTGAAACCCAGAAAGATTGGGACCAGTAAGGAAAATGAAGTAATACATATCAGTGTAAGACCCACACTCTCTTATCCATTTCCAAATGTAGCTATTTTCTTTATATTTATCCATATCCTCCTTTATATTCCTTAACATATCCATGTTAGATTTCTGTACAGAATTATCCCAGTTTCCTGAAAACCAAATCTCTAGATACTTCAGAGAATTATCTTTCCACTATTGCAGGAGTTCCTTAGTTAGATGGCCTGGCTACTCCATATCCATGGTAACTATTTTAGTTTTCCTTCATTAACCTTGTGCTCAGTAAATTCTCTAAATGTATGTAGCATATTAAATAGAGTAGGAAGACCCTCACCTGGGGCAAAGAGAAAGAGACAGAGAGATAAAATAATGTCATTAACATATAGAGAAAGTTTAATGTCATTGGTTCCCCTTCAGTATCCCATTATTTCTAACTGATGAACCAACTGAGTCAAAGGTTCTAAATACAGGGCTAAATGCAAATGGGACAGTGGACAAAACTGTTGAGCCCCCCTTGACAAAAAAGAGTGAAGGGTTCTCCAGCCACATTCACTTTCCTGTTGGCCTCTGGGTAAATATTCCTTAAGACTTTGGTCAATTTAATTGACAATCCCATTTTAGCTAGCCTTACAAATAAATACTCCCAATTCTCTTTATCAAATGCTTTTTCAGCATACAGTGATACTAAAACTACCATATTCTTTTTTTGTTGAGCATCTTTAATTATCATCAAACTTTTAAAATATTGTCAAAAGTGCAGCTTCCTTATATAAACCCAAAAAGATCCATAGCAACTTTACTTTCTACAAACGGGGCTAACTTTGCCACAAGAATGGACAGAAATACATTATAATCATGATTTTCTCTGGAAATGGGCTGATAAGATCCAGGATTGTTGTTCTTCTTCTTTGCTTGTGTATAACTGCTATGACCCCTTCTTCCCATTATGTGGGAGGACCCTCAGCTTCCAGATGTTATTAAATAACAAAACATATTTTTAATCTTTTTCCCAGATAACTTCAAGATTTTTACAGGAATGCCATCTAGCCCTGGCAATTTACCTACTTTTTCCTTGTTCAGGCCCTTGCCTTCCTTATGTTCTGTCCCCCCACCATCTCTCCCTCAAGATATACCTTAAACTGGCCCATCTCTATCTGTCACATAAGACCAAGTCTTAAAAGTGCTATCAAAAAGCTAAAAATATTGATAGGTCCAGATAATATCCCTGGATGTATCTTAAATAGCATGAAGCACAATTTATCCACACCCATAACTACATGTTCACCCTCAACCTCCATATAGGTTTTGTACCAAGCAAATGGAGGACAGCTACTGTCATTCCTCTGCATAAGGAAGGATCTTCCACAGACCCAGGAAATCACCGACCCGTAAGTCTGACCAGCATCATATGCAAAGCCATGGAAAGAATTATCATGTAATTAATCAGTCAGGACATTGGGAACCTCCAAACACTGGACCTGTCTCAGGTTTGATTCATCAAGGGCAGGTCATGATTACTCAGTCTGGTGAATATTTTATAAAAGGTCACTAAAGCAATAGATGAAGGCAAACTGATACACACTTTATACCTCAACCTGGCCAAAGCTTTTGACACAATTCCCACTCAGGCATACTAGAAAAGCTAAATAGAATGGGAATACACCTTCATGTCACCCACTGGATTGTCAAATGACTCACAGATTGGATGCAGATAATCAACACGGGGAAGTTACCTCAACAAAGAGATCAGTTACCATTGGAATACCTCAGGTTTCTGTGCTGGAACCTCTCCAGTTATTGAATCCCCAAATTACTTAGCCATCCTGCAGGAAGGTTTGTCTTGTATATAAAACAGATGCCAAAATCATGGACTGAAATTAAATGCCAAAAAAATGCATTATTGTATCCTTTGGGAAGTGACTGACTGCTGGGAGCTACCACATAGATAAAACACCCTTAAGAGTTGACGCAGCTGTTCACAATGTGGGAACTTATGTGGACAGTGACTTAACTTTTCACCAGCATGTGTCTATTGTTGTTAGAAAGTTCTTCTATATTGTGCAACTTATAAACAAAAGGATTGTGTCTAGATCTAAGGATGTCATTCTCCCCTTTTACTAAACCCTCATTAGACCAATCATTTAATATAATGCCCCCTTTGCCATGTCCAGACACATGCAACAACTGGAATACCTACATAGATTCCTTGTTAAAAGGATACAAGGCCTAAACAACATGTCCCACATGGACCAACTCAGAGCTCTGTCATTATACAAAGTATCTTACAGACTGTTAAGAGATGACTTGTGTCTGGGATACAAAGCACCCTCCAACCCATTAATGATGAAGTTAGTGCACCTCAACAAGTCAAGTAGCATCAGAAATACCCAGTCTAGGGAGCAACACCTCTTCTGCAATATTAATTGAATGGTTTGGAAGGACAGTTATATCTCATAGAAGATACCACTGCTGTTGAACAGACTTCCCCATCCACATAAAACAAAGTTCACCCCTGTCTATAGGTTCATAGGTTCCTAGGTGTGTACTAGGCTAATGGCCTTAGAGCCTTTACAAGCCTAGCCCATAGGATTACCCTGGCATCATGCCACCTGACCTTATTTCCCAGTGCCTATGTTGACTAGAGCCACTGGAGTGATCCCAGGGTGAATTTTTTATTTCCCATCCACTCATCAAGATTTCTCTTGAAGAGGACCAGTGAGGTGTTCAGTTTGACATGTATGGGAAGTCTATTCCATAGTTTGAGCAGTCTCTGGGTTATGAACCTGTCCCTCCAGCATGTTTTGTTGATTGTGGTAATAAGTTTGAGATCTCTGGAGCATGTGGTGTGGCGGGATTAGGATTTCTTTAGATGTAGCATTTCTAACAGAGCTGGGTCAGACATGGCTTTATAGGTTCATAGGCTGGTACTAGGCTATTGGCCCTAGGGCCTATACAAGCCTAGCCATAACAATTCCCTGGCTATTTCTTCCCACAGTATTTACTTCCCTGGATCCCTGTCTAGCAGGGCAAGTGACGTGATCCCCAGGGTGAATTTCCTATCTCACATCCAATCATCAAGATTCCTTTTGAAGAGGGCCAAAGAGGCATTCTGCTTGGCATGTATCGACAGTCTATTCCAGAGTCTGGGGAGTCTCTGGGTCAGGAACCTATCCCTCCAGCATGTTTTGTTCATTGTGATGACAAGGTTTAGTTCCCTGGAACGTGTGTTTCTGAGGGATTGGAATTTCTTTAAGTGTAGCATGTCCAACAGCTCTGGATTTGACATGACCTTGTATGTTATGCAGAGATCATCTCTGAGTAGATGATATGCGACAGACCATCGGTGGAGCTTTTTTAGATGGTCAGCATAGGGCATCTGCTTTAGGCCTGTGATTCTTTTAGTGAGGTATTTCTGTGACTTTTCCAGTTGTTGCAGATGTCTTGAGAGGTACATACCAAATGGGGCGTTGTATTCTATAATGGGTCTAATGAGTGATGAGTACAGTGGGACAATGACCACCTTTTTTTTTGGATGAAAAGCCCTTAGTGATGAGGTGTGCCACATAGAAGGATTTCCTGACTTTTGTGGTGATGTGGTTATTGAAAGTGAGACCACTGTCTACCTGTGTACCTAAGTCTCTTATCACACTTTCAGTGTTTAGTGTACAGCCACCTATGTGGTAATTCATGGGTACATGTTTTTTCCCAAAGGGGATAACTATACATTTCTTGGCATTGAGCTTGAGCCCATGGCTCGCACACCAAGATCTGTTTCTGTGAGGCCCTTTTGTGGAATACTCACATCATTTGGGATTCAATAATGGCTCCCAGTTTGCAGTTATCTGTGAACTTTGTTAGCCAGAGTCCCTTAGTGTTGGCCTCTACTTCAGAGAAGTAGATGCCAAACAAGAGCAGTCCCAGGAGTGAACCCTGAGATACTCCACTTGTCACTTGTCTGGAGCTGGATTTGGAGTCGGCTACTTTTACAGTGTGGGTTCTGTCAGTAACCCAGTTGGCAACCCATCGAGTGATGTAGGGATTAATGCCCAGCTTAGTAAGTTTATCTATAATTCCAGAGTGGGGGATGGTGTCGAAGGCCTTGGCGAGGTCCAGATAGGCTGTGTGGACCAGTTTACCCTTGTGCACGGCTCTGGAGACTGATTCAAAGAAATCAATCAGGTTCAAAAGACAAGATCTCCCTTCACGAACCCAAACTGCATGTCGTCCAGTGTTTGAAAGTTGCCAATGTCTTTGTTTATAAGTTCCATGACAATATGTTCCATGGCCTTGCAGATCAGGCTCATCAAACTGATGGGGCGGTAGTTTCTGGGATCCAAGGTGAATCCCCCCTTGTGGAGTGGAATAACTGTAGCTGTGCGCCACTCAGTGGGCATGAAGCCTGAGGTGAGGCTATGATTAAACATGACACTTAGGTGAGGTGCCAGTTCATTTTGCAGTTCATGTAGTACACAGTCTGGGATGTTATCTGGTCCCACTGATGCTGTATTCTTAGCTTTGGAAAGTGTGTTTTTTACCTGTGTGGCCGTTATTACTGGAATTTGGCAATCCTTCGGTATTGAGATGGGCTCTTTAAGGGGTGAGAGGGGTGTAAAGTTTGCACTGAATCGATCTGCCAAGATATTGGCATTAACCTTGGGATCAGTATATTTAATGCCATTCTGTTGTAGCTCAGAGCAGATCTGAGCATTGCCATTTAGATTCTTGACATAGCTATAGAATGCCTTGTGGTTGTCTTTGGAATCTTTGGCAATTTTATTTTTGTAACTAGCTTTGTTGGATTTTATGAAGGATCTCAGCTTCTTACTGAGGCTGGTAAGGGAGTTTTTTACATCCTGGGATTTTCCTCTTTCCTGCAACAGTTTCTTCCTTTTGTTGTAAAGTTTGTTTATGGCAAGGGACCACCAGATTGTCTTCTTTTTTTTGGAGGAGAGCGTCTTGGTTCTATTGGGGATGGCACAATTCATGCACGAGTGGATGTGCTCATACAGTGCCTTAGTATAGGATTCAGCAGTCGAACATTCAGTTCCCGTCTGCATGTGAGTCATGACATTTGTCACTTCTGAGTTGAGTAGCATGAAGTTGGCTTCGGAGAAGTTTTTTACAGAGGTTTCTTTACTGGGGAGTGGGGGTGGGATGTGGATGTCAAGGGTGATTAGTTTATGGTCAGACCTGACCAACAAGGGGGTGACCATAGGTGTAGATCATCGATTTCCCATGTTAGTAATGACCAGGTCTAGGATATTGGAGCCCCTGGTGGGGCTAAGAATTGGTTGATCCAGGGCATTGGAATTTATGAATTCCAAGAACTGTTGGGCAAAGGTGTTGGTACATGAGTAGTTTTCCCAGTTAATGGCAGGGTAGTTGAAATCACCCAGTATTAAGGTGTTTGGTTGTATCTTAATATTTTCCAGTATGTTTAGAAAGGTGTAGTGAAAATCTTGGGGCATGGTGGAGGATCTGTAGCAAGTTACAGTTTGGATTGCAGTCTTACCTAGTGTTAGTTGCACCTGGAGAATTTCAGATGCATTGTGTTGGGCAACTAGCCTGGTGTTGTGAATATCCTTGGTGAATATGGACACTCCTCCACCTTTAGCGTTTCGGTCCTGATTTGGTGTCCGAAAAGTGTGTTAAGAGTTGTAGCCTGGTATTGCAGGGGTGCTCTCTGGAGCCTTGAACCAGGTCTCAGTTACTGCACAGATATCGATATTCTCCATTTTTAGGAGTGCCTTGAGAGAGTGCATTTTGAGGTTTAGACTTCTAGCATTGAGTAGCATTACCTTCAGATTTTGCATGCCTGTACCTGTTACGGTTGTGATTTTGTCCTCTGAACTTTGCCTTAAAAAGGCACTATAGGGGTGGCAAGGGCCTTAGCCAGTAACCTGAATCCCAGGGGCGACAGGTGCAGACCATCTCTGGTAAAGCATCGTGGTCTGTCGATTATGTCATCCCAGGCAGACAGATACTGAATCCCCTTTGAATGACACCAGAAGCTTAGCCAATTGTTGAAGTCAATCATTTTGTCCTTATACTGTGGTATCATTCTGGGCGAAGGCAGGATGCTACTCAGGGCTAGGGTCATACCTGCCTGGGCCACATGATCCAAGAGCTCTTCCATGCCTCTTTTCATGTAGTCCAGGGAAGTAGGTCTCAAGTCATTCACTCCAACATGGACAATGACAGAGTCATATTTGTACTTGTTGTGGAGTGACTTGAGTGCATGCGTTATGTGGTGGATCCTGGCACCCAATAGGCAGCTGACTGTAATTTTCTCCTTGTTCAGCCTGGTGAGTGGGACATTAGTGTGCCTAACTATAGACTCACCTATGACTAAAGTGTTGCATACATTGTCTTGCCATAGGAGCTGTTGTTGGGTGGCACACTGGTGTTGTGAGCTATGTGACACTTTGTTGTGATTGGTGTTTGTTTGCGTTTCAGCTTCGGAGGTCCTTGTTGCTTGGGCAGGTTAATGTTGAGGGCCTCCACAAATGTGGGTTTAGTGTTGCTATGTGTGGGTGTTGGTGGTGTGGGGTTGGAAGGGCCATGTGTTGCTTGAGGTGTAGTGCACTTGTTAACCTCCTCTTGACTGTCTAGCACAATCTTGGGTGGAGAGAGCTTTGCTTCCAGTTTGGCTGTGTAAGTGCATCTCTCACAGGTTGTAGTGTTGGGTTGTCTGTGTACATGAGGCAATTGCTGCATTGCCCCAGTATGCCCAGATTCACCAGGTGAACAGGAGAAATCACCGGAAGCTGACCCTTGGACATGCTTGGGCCTTTCTGTAGGATGTCAACATCACTTGGGGAGTTAATAATAGCTCCCAACTTGCAATCATCTGCGAACTTTGACAACCAGAGTCCTTTCGTGTTGGCCTGGACTTCAGAGAAGTAGATCCAAACAGGAGAGGACCCAGGACCAAACCCTGTGGGACTCCACTCATGACTGGTTGGCAGTCTTACTTGGAGTCAGCTACTTTCACATTGTGGGTTCTATCTGTGAGCCAGTTTGCAACTCACCTAGTGATATTGGGGTTGATGCCTAGCTTAGTGAGTTTTTCTATGATTCCTGAGTGGGGAATGGTATCAAAGGCCTTGGCCAGATCAAGGTAGGCTGTATGAACCACCTTGTCTTCATCCACACCTCTGGTGACTAACTCAAATAAGTCGATCAGGTTGAGTAGGCATGATCTACCCTTCACAAAGCTAAACTGTGTGGGATCCAGAGTTTGGAAATTCCCTATCTCCTTATTTATTAGGTCCATGATGATGTGTTTCATAGCTTTGCATATCAGACTCGTCAGGCTAATGGGGCGATAGTTCCCAGGGTCTGTAGTCACTCCTCCTTTGTGGAGAGGGATGAATATAGCAGTGTGCCATTCGGTAAGGACAAAGCCCGAGGTGAGTCTGTGATTAAACAGGGCACACATGTGAGGTGCCAGTTCACTCTGTAGTTCATGTAGAACACAGCCAAGGATATTGTCAGGTCCCATACAAGCTATATTCCTGGCCTTGGACAGTGCTGTTTTAACATGTGCAGCAGTAATACTGGGTGCCTGGCAATCTACTGTTATTGTGATTGGTCCTATGGGAGGGAGACAGGGGTAAAGTTTGCCCTGAATCTGTCGGCCAGTACATTGGCAATATCTGTTGGCCCAGTATAGAAGGTACCATTGTGCAGTATCTTAGAGCAAATCTAGATATTGCCGTGGAGATTCTTTACATAACTATAGAAGGCCTTGTGGTTGTATTTATTATCTGCTGCAATTCTGTTTTCATAGCTAGCTTTAGAGGATTTGATGAGGGATCTCAACTTTTTGTTAAGGCTGATAAGGGAGTTTTTCCAGTCTTGGGAATTCACCTTATTCTGCATCAGTTTCTTACTTCTATTGTAGAGTTTGTTTATGGCAGGGGATCACCATATTGGCTTCCTTTTTTTGGAGGACAGCATCTTGGTTCTATTGGGTATGGCAAGATCCATGCATTTGTGTACATGTTCGTACAGTGCATTGGTGTATGATTCGGCAGCCATGCAACTATTCTGCATTTGCATGGGTGCCGTGAAGTTAGCCACCTCTGTTTTTAGGAACCCAAAGTTAGCTTTTGCGAAGTTTTTCATGGTGGTTACCTTTGCGGGGGGGGGGGGGGATGTGGATTTCCAAGTTAATTAGTTTGTGGTTGGATCTAACCAGGGAGGAGTTGACTTTTGGTGTAGAGCAACAGTTGCGCATGTTAATAATGACCAGGTCAAGGATGTTGCTACCTCTAGTGGGGGTAAGAACTTCTCTCCATCAACCTGTTTCATAACTATCTTGAGTCACCAGATAAAATCCTGTGACTTTAAACTTTAGAAATGGGTCTTTTGCAGTAAAGCTAGCTTGTCCCTTCCTTTTTTAGCACATTTAAAATGATGCCTTTTTTCACAGGCTAGTTACACAGCTGATATTCCATGATAAAATCCTGCTATCATGCATCATTAGTGTTTTTTAACCTCAGCCAAATGTATACACTTATTCCTCAATGTGACCCTCTTTACACTAAAAAGGATACTACAAAAGATGGAGTTCTACTTTAAATGGATCAAATACCATTTATGTCAATTTGCATAATGTTGAAACAAATTGATCTGCATTATTCACGTTGAGGTGCTACTACGCATGCACCAAGAATTAATCTCGACACATGCAAAACTTTAACCAAACACAAAGAAAGCATCATCTTATCTCTGCCCCCACACCCCATGCTAATTATATAGTCTAACTCCGAGATGGCACCATCCCTGGGAAAAAGGGTATATTCCCTTACCTGAGGATTGGCGATCTTGCACTCCTTTCGAAGAGCTGTTTAGTCAAACAAATTCTGTCAAGCAAAGCACCGTTCGACAAATTTACTGGGACTCATGTATGTATATGTGTGCATTGAAATATACACACACACATATATACATATATATATATATATATATATATATGTGTGTGTGTGTGTGTGTGTGTGTGTGTGTATATATATATATATATATATATATATATATATATATATATATATATATATATACATATATATATATATATACATACATACATACATGTATATTTTTTCCTGCTTTTCTCTGCAAACATTTTGTGTTTTAAATTAATGCCAGTGTTTTTTAGATATCTGAATGATGAAAATCATTTGTAAAAATAAAATGTTTTCCCTCACCAGTAATATTAATCATTAGAATGTGAATTACAGATGCAGCAGGTGAAGGCCTTCCGGTATGGTAAGGACATGGTGAGGTGGATTTTCAGCTGCCCTCCATGTATTTCAGTAAATTGCATTGTTTTCTCACCAGGTTGCTTAAGTCTTTATCTAAATTATCACAAGTTAAAATCAGCATACAATCACTGATGATCTATGGTTAAGATGACTAAGATGAAACTCAGGAAAAATCCTAATAAGGAGTTATTAAGGCTGAACGGCATTCTACTGCAGAGTCAGATATGGCCACTCATGTAGAGACTCCTGCTGACTCTAATGGAGGAGAAAAAGAAATTATGATAAAAGATGCATTTGGTGAAATTAAAAAAAATGAATTCTTGGCTAAAAAATATATTTCTGATAAAGACCAAATTCTTTTAGAAGTTACAGATGGGATAAATGAACACTCCAAGGCCATTCAGCAAATAATCCAGGAACATTAAATACTTAAAGTAAAGTTGGCTACATCGGAGGTGCAACTAGGATTTGATGAAGCAGTCTTAATGGATGACATACCTGTGGAAGCATGGAGGTGTTTAGGTGAAATGGCAGTGGAGTTTTTAACTAGATTGTTTAATGAAATCTTGGAAAGTGAGAGGATGCCTGAGGAATGGAGAAAAAGTGTTTTGGTACCGATTTTTAAGAATAAGGGTGATGTGCAGAGCTGTAGTAACTACAGAGGGATTAAACTGATCAGTCACAGCATGAAGTTATGGGAAAGAGTAGTGGAAGCCAGGTTAAAAAGGGAAGTGATGATTAGTGATCAGCAGTATGGTTTCATGCCAGGAAAGAGCACTACAGATGCGATGTTTGCTCTGAGAGTGTTGATGGAGAAGTACAGAGAAGGTCAGAAGGAGTTGCATTGTGTCTTTGTGGATTTAGAGAAAGCATATGGCAGGGTGCCTAGAGAGGAGTTGTGGTATTGTATGAGGAAGTCGGTAGTGTCAGAGAAGTATGTAAGAGTGGTAAAGGATATGTACAAGGATAGTGTGACAGCGGTGAGGTCTGCGGTGGGAGTGATGGATGCATTTAAGGTGGAGGTGGGATTACATCAAGGATCAGCTCTGAGCCCTTTCTTATTTGCAATGGTGATGGACAGGTTGACAGATGAGATCAGACAGGAGTCCCCATGGACTATGATGTTTGCAGATGACATTGTGATCTGTAGTGAGTAGGGAACAGGTGGAGGAGACCCAGGAGAGGTGGAAATATGCTCTAGAGAGAAGAGGAATGAAGGTCAGCAGGACTAAGACAGAATATATGTGTGTGAATGAGAGATAGGACAGAGGAATGGTGAGGATGCAGGGAGTAGAGGTGGCGAAGGTGAATGAGTTTAAGTACTTGGGATCAACAGTTCAGAGTAATGGTGAGTGTGGAAGAGAGGTGAAGAAGAGAGTACAGGCAGGATGGAGTGGGTGGAGAAGAGTGTCAGGAGTGATTTGTGACAGATGAGTACCAGTAAGAGTGAAAGGGAAGGTCTACAAGAGGGTAGTGAGACCAGCTATGTTATACGGGTTGGAGACAGTGGCATTGACAAAAATGCAGGAGTCAGAGCTTGACGTGGCAGAGTTGAAGATGTTAAGATTTGCACTGTGTGTGACAAGGATGAACAGGATTAGGAATAAGTATATTAGAGAGTCAGCCCAGGTTGGAAGGTTTGGAGACAAAGCCAGAGAGGCAAGATTACGTTAGTTTGGCCATGTGCTGAGGAGGGATGCAGAGTATATTGGGAAAAAGATGCTAAGGATAAAGCTGCCAGGTAACAGGAAAAGTGGAAGGCCTAGGATAAGGTTTATGGATGTGGTGAGGGAGGACATGCAGGCAGTTGGTGTGACAGAGCAAAATGCAGAGGACAGGAAGAAATGGAAACAGTTGATCTGCTGTGGTGACCCCTAACGGGAGCAGCTGAAAGAAGAAGTCTTAATGGATCAAGATTATTTGTGATGGAAAAATCTACTGGTGAATGGTATCCCAGAAACAATGGAAGTTGTGGACTATAGGGAATCGATACAGAAACACTTTGCTTAATGGACCCAGATCCCTTTAGCTGAACTGACAGTAGGGAGGGGACACAAGATGGCTTGAATACTGTCAGGCAATCCTCAGCAGTTCCACAGGCCAACGACTGTTCATTTCACTAGTTTCTAAATAAAAAAAGTATTAGCAGCAGGTTGGAAGGCTGAACTTCACCTCTCCTGTGGTGAGTCCAGCATTTTTATCAACTAGGATTACTCTCTCCTGACTAGGAAAAAAAAAGTGTGGCACTAATCCCAACTCAGAGACTATGCAAAATTCAGGATCTGAAGGTGAAAGTTACATTTCCTGGCTACCTAAAGATTTTTCTTCCAAGTGGTTTCAAGAACTATACCAATCCAGATTAGGTAATGGGGCTATTGAATGGTTGGGTTTGCTAGACATCTGTAAAGCTTCTGCTCGCAGAACCTCAGTGGCCAAGTTGATGAGCAGTGGGTTCCCAATGTTATTGAAAGGCTAGCATCTGGTTTGTTTCCACTGTTCAAGAAGTACTTGGCCCTACAGGAGACAGCATTTACTATGCAGGCTTTATCTCAGCAGTCTAATGTTGCTAATTCTGTTCAAACTTCTAATTCAGTTCATGCTTCAAGTTAGTGCTCTGGCTCAGTTGAGGACCCATCTTTTACATTTTTTTATATTTGTCATGATTGACTGACATTTAGAACAATTTATCATTATATGGCTTGCTATTTAGAATTATTTATTATCATATAGGGCATTATAAGTTTGTCCTACACTGAGAAGGCAATTCCTGCGAAACCGGTCTTCAGTTGAGGACCCACTCAGCTTGGATCTACTTGGATCCGTATACATGGACAATTAATAATTACTTTTATCTACTTTGTCTTAAAGAAGTTTTCATGATTTAATTTTATATTATACTCTAGTTAGTGTACATTAATAATTATGCTGTTACAAGGTTAGTTGTGATAACTAAATTTGGTATCTTTGATGTGTGGTCTTTTCCTTGCAAGTGATAAAAGGGATAAGGAAGATTTGATAGGTGCTAAGTAATGCTCTAGCCTCCTTTTTATTACCATTGTAGATATTGGATTTTGCCTGCCACTTGGGGATTAGTGTGGGAGTTATTTGGGAGATTGATGGGTCCTATCCGGACTTGATTTCTAGTACTTGTTAAGATACACTTGATGCTTGGGTATATTTATTTAATTATTTTATTTATTTATTTATTTATTTATTTATTTGACATTTGTTGATTGGGATAGTCCAACTGGGCAAAAGCCCCTTTTCAGTGGAGGGTCAGGGAGAAAAGCTCCACATTACACCAATACAAGAAAATGAACATGAAAAAGTAATGTAAATTAAGAAAGCTCACATTACAACAATACAAGAAAAAGTTAACATGATGACATAATGTAAATTAGAAAAGAGAATGAGAGAGGAAAACAGGCAACAGTCAAGAAAAAAGTAGAAGGAAATAATAATAGTCATGTTGCGGCTGTTTGAATAGAACATTTGAGTAAAGGGAGATAGGCTGGAAGAAGGGAGAATGAGTAGGGAGAAAGTAGAGATGGAAGAGGGAAAGAGTTCAGGTGGGATGGTCACAGAGACATAACCAAGTGCTGTTTAGATGTTTTTGACCATTTTCTTGAATTCATGAACATTGGTACTATGTCTGAGGGGCATGGGAAGCTTGTTCCATTGGGTGGCAGGAGAATGGCTATAATGATTCAGTCCAACTAATTTTTTTAGGTTTATGAACCTGTAATAGGTATTGGTCAGAGCTTCTGAGGGATCGAGGGGGGTATAGAGGGAAATTAACGTAGAGATACTAGGGCAGGAGGAGGGCTTATTAAGGATAGAGTGGATAATGAGAAGTTGAGCAAGTAAGAGTTGGTTAGGAAGTTCTAGCTGGCTGAGTGCTCTCAGAGCTTGTCACTGATGAGATTTAGAAGGCAGATTAGCAGCAAATCTGAGTACTTTGTTGTTATTGGTTTCTAATTTGGAGAGAAGTGAAGGCAGTAGGTTAGTTAGAATTTGTGAGCCATAGAAGATGTTGGGGAGCAGATAAGTATGTGCAAGTGAGATTCGAGAGTTAGAGGTGAGGAACCTTTTGTTTCTATAAAGTGTGCCAAGCTTTTGGTGGGTTTTCTTAATACAGTGATGTACATGCAGATCAAATTTGAGCTGGTCATCTGTGGTCACACCAAGAAGCTTTGTGTGTGTTTCAGGGTGATGGTAGTATTATTAAGTGAGGAGATTGTAAACGATGATTTAAAGTGCTAGAAGGATTTAGGAAAGAAGAGGAGGAGTTTTGTCTTTTTGGAGTGGAGTATGAGTTGGTTGTTAGTAAGCCAGGATTGAGTGAAGCTGAAGGATTTCTGTGTGAGGGTGAGCAGGTCAGTAGTGTTAGCAGTGATGGAGATGATAGTGGAGTCATCTGCGCACTGTATGAGGGATGACTGCGGGTAGGATTGGTGTAGCTGGTTGGTAAAGATGTTATAGAGAAGGGAACCTAGAATTGAGGCCTGAGGGACAGCCATTTTGATGGGGGAAAGGGAGAGAGGGCAGACAGCCATTTGACAGGTTGTTGCCTGTCTTTGAGGTAGCTGTTGAACCAAGAGAAAGTTTCTGTAGGCAGGTTAAGTTGGGACAGTTTGGATAGGAGGATAAGGTGGGAAACAGTGTCAAAGGCTTTACCGAGGTCTAAAAAGAGGCAGAACATTAGTTTACTATTATTCCTGGTGAGGGAAATGGAGTCAGTAAAGAAGATGAGAGCAGTAGAGGTACTATGGTTGGGGTGGAAGCCATACTGACTAGGGGTGAGCAGGTTTTTTTTTGAGTGAGGTAGGGTAAGAATTGTCTATGAATACAGTGTTCAAGCATTTAGACAGGGGAGAGAGTATGGCTATAGAACAGATATTAGATAGATCAGTTGAATTACCTTCTTTGTGGATTGGTATTGTGTGGAATTTTTTCCAAATAGTAGGGACAGTGGAGTCACTGACAGTGTGATTTATGAGAATGGAGACTGAGTATGCTATAGACTAGGCAGCAGTCTTTAGAAAGAGAGGTGGCAATTTATTAGCTGATAAACATGGTTTTAGTTTAAGGAGGTTTTTAATGTAGCTGGTAGAAACTAGTCTCAGTGAGAAGGGGGAGTTGTGTAATTGGGGGGTGGTCAGGGCTGAGAGATTGGATGGGTTGGAAGTCTGCATAAAGTTACTGATGGTATCAATGAAATATGAATTAAAGGGAGTTGCAGTTTCCAGGGGTGTGTTATTGGGGGAGGGGTTGGGTGTACAGGGATAGCCTGGGTGAAGTATCCGGGTGATAATATTCCAAAACTTTTTGGGGTTTCTAGGTGTAGTAGTTTGGGGTGTGTGGTAGAAGGCTTTTTTTGTCATTGATAATGTGCTTTTCAGTCAGATTCCATAGTTCCTTATATTTTTGGAAGTTGGCAGGAGATTTGGTTTTGGTCCAGAGTTTCCATGCATTATCTCTTTTGTGAATTAGAGACCTAGTAGAGTTAGTGAGCCAAGGAGAGCACAGAGATTTGACTCTAATCATTCTGGGAGGGGCAAGAGAGTTAAGTGTGTTAAGGAACATGGAGTTAAATTGAAGTACAGCTTCATCTAGAGGTAGGGTTAATAGGAAGGACTAGCCTATATCTAGGAGAGACTTTTTAAAAGTCTCAGGGTCAAAGTTAGCTAGCTTTCAGCAATCCTTACATTTGTGAGGTCGAGAGTGATGGGGAGACAATCTTTGGATGTGTATTGGTCTATGGTCACTTATGGAGTCTGGTAGGGATTCAGGGTAGTTATAGAGGTTAGGACTAGAGACAAGACTCCAGTCAATGATGGAGCTTGAATTAGTGGGCTTATGGTGAAAAATGGGGAAGAGATAAGCTGAGTGAATCCATACAGGTTTTTGCTGGCAGTAGGAGAGTTAGAGTGGAGGGTTAGCCAATTAATGATGACATCACCAAGAATTATGGTCTCATTAGATATATTGTCAGGGTCTATATCAGAACATCGAAGTTTTAAAACTTCGAATGTTCTAATATCGACCTGTTTTGAGCGAACGCTAAAAATAGCGAAGCTGCAGAACACCAAAATCTTTCCTAGGGAAAGAATTCAGTTGGCCAGTTCTGTGGCTTTGCTATTTTCAGTGCTGTGATGGAAAGTTACGGGTCAGGTTCAGGTAAGTGTGCGATTATGTGGTTGTTAGGGTTAAGGCACGGGTTAGGTGAGTTAGGGTTAGGGGCGGGTTAAGTGAGTTAGGGTTAGGGTGCGGGTTTGTGAGTGTGCGATAGTGACGGAACTTAGGGTTAGGGTTTGGGTTAAGATAAGTGGATAGATAGTGGTGTATGTACAGTTTAGTGTAGGGTTAGTTGTAGGATTATAAATGTATGTGTATGGATTGATGTTTTTTAGGTGTGCTTGTGTTATGTGTATGTGTTTTGGAATAGCAAATTTTTTTCCAAGGAAAAAAATTGCATTCTGAATGTTCGATATTATGTGGTTTAGATATTTTAGGTTTGATGAAATAGCGTTCACTATTTTCATCTTTTGATAGCATGATATACATATATATTGTCAGACATCCAGTGGAAAATCTGTTCTAATAAGGGTATGTTATCTCCTGGGGGTATGTAGATGGCAACTATTGTTAGAGCTTTGTGAATGTTGGGTTTATAATTTGCCATAATGAGTTCTGCTGGGTGAAAAGAGGGGGAAGGGTTAGATGGGGAGGTTAGGGTTAGGAGCTCAGAGTAAACAATAGCAACACCTCCACATTTTTTATGTGTTCAGTCATGGAGAATGATGTAACCTGGGGGAAGAAATTAATTCTCTGTGCTGTGAGGTTTTACCCATGTTTCAGAGAGTGTAACAATTTTAGGAGAATATTGGTCTATCCAAGAGTGGAATTCAGTTGTATTATTAAGGATACTATGGATGTTGATGGAGTAAAAGGATAGATGCTTGGGGTTGGATACTCTGTGGTATGAGTAGATGGCTTTTTATTGGGGCTGGGGTTGGGGTGAATGTCACCTGAGAGTAGCAGGATATTGAAGGGGTGGAGGAGAAGTGTGATAAAAGTATAGAAAGAGAGAAAATTTTGTTTCATTCAGTAAAGAGAAGAGAAAATAAGAGCTAATTTAATTTTAGGAAGAGTGAATTCAGGACAGGAGAAGAGTGAGGATGATATGGAAGAGGAGTAAAGGGGGGTGTAGGATTAGCAATGTCGGACATGAGGTGAGGAGGGGAAGAAGAGGGGATGAGATGAGAGGAAGGAACATAATGTAGGTTAAGAAGAAAGGGTTGTAAGAGAGTGATGAGAGTGTGACTGGAGAAGGTTTGTATGAGTGCAAAAGATTGGAGAGGGGAGGGGAGTAGTGCGTGGAGTATGCTGTAATGTGTAGAGATAGAAGAGGGGTGTAGATGAGAGTGATTGGACTACATTGGTTAAAATGGACAGGAAGCTAGAGTTTAGTGGGGGTGGGGTCAAGATGGATAGCTATAAAGCAAATTGAATGGGGGGATGGGGGTAGGGGGCAGAATGTGCCCGATTAGGGTGAATGGAGTGGGGTGTCTCTGGTCTAGTATATTACTATATTACTAGAAAGAAAAACAATCAGGTAAGAATACAGCAGTTTGTTATAAGAAAGGTGGAGGACTGATCTAAACTACATTAATAGCTAACAGATTCTATTAGAAGCAGAAGATAAGAGAAATAAAAGAACATAAATTTAGATGTCGGTATCTATATCAATATATGTTGGAGGCTGCAAATTTCAGAAATATAAATATCAGATACAAGCTTTAGGAGATATAAGAAACATAAATGTCTATTACTGGGTGATGTAGGCTGGAGTTTAGGAAAATTACAAGGTGATTGCATATATGAAACAGGGGGTAGATTCAAGGAAGAGAAAGGGTCTTAATAGATGACAGGAGAGGAGAGTTGAAGTAAGCAGAATGAGGGCTAAGCATTATAGAGCATTATAGAGCACATGGCAGGGAGTGTCAGATACTTTGGACGGGGCTGTCTCTAGGGGTAAGCGTCCTTGGCTGAAGGTGAAATGGGAGAGGGGCTAAATCATGGGAGTGGTGATTTACAGGCAGCCATTGCAATTTTGTAGAAATAAGAATGTTGCTACAAACTACAGTCTGTACATACATGAGTAGAGGGAGTGACCTTGAAAGAAGTCTGGCCACAATAAAATAAAATAGGGAATTCCAGATGCAAAGTGCAGGTTTATCTCATGATGCACAGGCAGGTCAGCAGATTTATAATAAGGTGATTAGAGGGATGTATCACTTTGAAAGAAGTCTAGGCACAATAAAATAAAATAGGGAATTCCATATACAACATGCAGGTTTATCTTGTGAGGCACAGGCAGGTCATCAGATTTGTGACAAGGTGAGTAGGGGAATGTAGCACCAGTAGTTTACCCTGGACCTAAACACTTAGGCAGCTTTTGTACATCACCAGATAACCACAGCTATGGTCAATTGAGAAAAGACAGAGCTAAGCACTTTCATATATCTTTCATATGGCAGTTGTTAGATAACTATTTGAATTGTTAGGACCTATTACACCCAGTTAGGAACCATGGAGACTGAATGGCCGAAAATGGACTTGCATTTACCAAGTTCAAGATGGCCATGTCTTGGAATACTCCCTTTTCTACAAGCTACGTTGATGTTGGAGTTGGAATGTATAAGTTCAGGGATGTGGGGGAATTGTAGGGGGCGTGCCCTTCTACAAAAAATAAGAGTGATTTGGTCTTTTCCTAGGTTTTTTTTTTTTTTGGCGCCTGTGAGCACATGGCATTTAGAGTGTCAACATTTCAATAGGGAGCCCAGTTGGAAAAATGTATTAGAGGAAGGACCTATAAATCCTGTAGAGGATATATTTGTTCATAAAATTAAAAATTGAATACAGATGTTGTTGTTGTTGCGTCTTTCGGCTTTTCCCGGTTAGGGGTCGCCATAGCGGAACTCCGGTCCGCTAATGATTGGTAGTTGATTTTTACATGCCGAGTTACCAGCCCTGATGCACAACCTTCAACGAAGGCAAACATTTAATACAGATATATTATAATTAAATTATTTTAATAAACTTTTGTTTGGTTAGCAAAGGTTTACTTAATTAATGATTTAGAGTAATACAAGGATTATTGATAACAATTTTAAGGTATCCTGTATGACAGAGTGGTAGATAGTCCCTTTAGCACTCAAGTGGTTAGGATGTAGCAGAACAGTGTGACTGTTCTTTTTATATTTGATTTTAATCATACTTTAGGGACAAACATGGCTATTGTCTGAATATTACAGAGCCATAAAACAGGAGGAGGTTGAACCAAATGACTGGCAATAAGAAGAGAGTGGTTTATTTACTTATCTTAAGGTTTTTCACTTAGCTGGAGGGTAGCAGAATAGTCATATCATCTACGTACATAGTGAACTTACTTTTAAGGGAGTAGACAGAAGCAATTTGTCCATAGTCAGAAAGGGGCTTATGCTCCCACCTTTTAAGAAGACACAGAACATTGCATAGTACATAGTATGTATGTTTTTGTTTTTGCTGTTGTTTGGAGTGAGGTTTGGGGAGGTGGCAGTGATAAAGATTTCTTATTGTGAGTTAACTACATGGATAGCCAAAGGAAACTTTCATTATGTTAGTCAAGATGATGTGTTATGGGAAAATGGTGGAAATAGAACTCCATCTTTTGTATTATTCTTTTTTGTGTAAAGAGGGCCGCTTTGAGGGATAAGTGTATACATTTGGCTGAGGTTAAAAACACTATTGACGCATGATAGCAGGATTTTATCATGGGATATCAGTAGTGTAACTAGCCCTTGAAAAAGGACATAATTTTTAATGTGTTAAAAAAAAGAAGGGACACGCTAGCTTTATTGCAGAAAGCACATTTCTAAAGTTTAAAGACAAAGGATTTTATCTGGTGACTCAAGATAGTTATGAAACAGGTTGATGGAGAGAAGTTGTGATACTAGCTTAGAAAATGTGGGTCAAATGATGGGAGGTGACAGATGCCTATTAGGACTGGAGGGCTGGATTAATGGGGTTATTATGCCACTGATTTCAATTTATATCTGGGAAAAGAATGATTAAAAATTAGTTCTTTTATTTAATAAAATCTTGTAGGCTGAGGATCCTCCTGCATCATGGAAAGAAGAGGTCTTAGTAGTTATACATAGGTTCATAGGTTCACAGGTAAGCACTAGGCTAATTGCCCTTGCAGGCCATTTTAAGCCTAGCCAATTTCCATTTTTGTGCTCAAAATAACCTATCCATTTGGTTATAGAGTGGCCTTACCCATCTCATGGTCGATAATTATATATAAACCTAATAAGAATAATTGGGATCATACCATAGATAATATGAGGGGACCCGTGGGCTAAAGCATTTAGGAGCTGCCTCTATCCATTAGCATTCCTGGGGTATATTTTCTGTTTCTCATCCATATATCTGAGTTGCACTTGGATATGACAGTGATGAATGTTGTTTTACTATGTGGGTGGGGGAAGTCTGTTCCACAGCAGTGTATCTTGTATGAGATATACCTCTTCCTCCAAATCATTCAATTAATGTTGCAGAAGAGGTTTTGATCCCTAAACTGGGTATTTCTGATGCTATTTATTTATTTCAGTTTGATTACCGGGGAGGTCCACTGGGCTTGAGGGCCCGTTTTCAGTGGAGGCCCGGGGAGAAAACTCCAACAGGAAACAAAAGTTTAATTACATAAAATTCAAGATAGTTTGCATTACAGATAGCAGGTTGCTATAAAAGAATAAACGCTAATAATTTCTATTTTGCTTAGGAGGAAAAAAACAGGCTTATAGCTTAAAAAAAATTACTATGTAGTTACCTACGCTAAGTATATATGAAAGAGGTTAGGAAGGTAAAGAGGTTAGCCAGGAGGAAAGGGGGAAGATAGCTTGAGGGGCAAGGGCTGAAGAGTGCAGTTGCATTTCCTGTTTAGATAGAGGTAGGAATGAAGTTGGGTTTTGAAGTTATTAAGGTTGGTACCATGCCCTTAGTGTGGAAGGGAGGGCATTCCACTTTTTAGCTAGGGTAAAGGATAAGAGAAGCTGACCTACAGGGTGCTTGGGTCTTTTTATGGTGATCAGGTTTTGGTGAGAAGATCTAAGTGATCTAAGGTGGGTATAAGGTTGAAGAATATTGGAAAGAGCAGTGCAGTTAGTAGGATGGAACAATAATTTGTGGGCTGTGGTAATTTGGAGAAAGTCAAGTTGATTGGGGAGTTCAAGCCAGTTTAGAGAGTGAAGGGAGGTGCAGTGATGAGAGGAGGATTTGGCATTTGTGGCAAATCTGGAAATTTTATTGTAACATTGTTCCAATTTGGAAGTAAGTGTGGATGATAAATTAGTGAGCAGGGGAGCACCATATAGAAGGGAAGGAAGGAGGTAGGTAGAGGCTAGAGTTAGTCTGGTGGTAGGAGAGAGGAAGTGATTGTTTCTATACAGTAAGCCAAGTTTTATGTGTGTTTTTTTGATGTTTAGCTGGATATGGGTATTGAATTTTAGTTGGTCATCAATTGTAACACCAAGAAGTCTGGTGGAGGGAACAATCTCGATAGTGGAGTTGTTAAGGCTGGTAATTTGAAATGAGTTTTATCAAGAGAGGAGGATTTAGAGGGGGAGAAAAGGAGGATCTTAGTTTTGTTTGCATTTAGAGAGAGATGATTTTGGTGCATCCAGTTTTCAGTGGTTGAGAAGGCACTTTGTGTTAGGGCTTGGAGCTCTGTTAGGTTAGAGGCACAGCAGATCAAAGTGGAGTCATCAGCATATTGGACAATTTTGGTGTTGGGAGTGGCTTTGTGGAAGTCATTTATAAAGATATTGAATAGCAATGGGCCGAGTATGGAACCTTGAGGTACTCTGGTAGGGGTAAGAAGGAAAGTAGAGGTGGCTTGGCCCCATTTCATAGCTTGGGACCTGTTTGAAAGGTAGCTGGAGAACCAGGAAAGAGTTTTTTGGCAAAGGTTGAGATTAGAGAGGTGGTTCAGAAGGTGGGTATGAGAGATGGTGTCAAAAGCTTTGGATAAGTCTAGTAGAACAGAGGATACTATATTACCTGAGTCCTGTGCAGAATTGACAAAGTGCAAGAAGGAGAGAAGGGCGGCATTAGTGCTGTGTCCTGCGCGGAAGCCATGTTAGGTAGGAGAGAGTAGTTGGTGTTTGGTAAGGAATGGCAGGAGCTGCAGGTGGATGCATTTTTCAAGGATTTGGGAGATAGGGGAGAGGATGGCTATGGGGTGGAAATTGGAGACATTACAATTATTGCCACCCTTGTGGAGAGGAAGAATGAAAGCAGAGTGCCATAGTTTAGGTACATAGGATTCAAGTAAAGATCTATTAATTAGGATACTGATAGGAAGAGCAATAGCGTCCAAAGCTATTTTTAGGAAGGAGGATGGGATGCTGTCAGGGGCATTGGAGCAAGGCTTTAGTTTATAGAGAAGTTTCTTTATTAGGTTGGTGGATACAGGTTTGAGTTCAATGGGGGGAGAAGGGAATGGAAGATAGAGCAGGGAGGGGAGGAGGGTTATTGTTGGTGAAAGTCTTGGTTAGTTCAGCGATGGAAGAGGTGAAGAAGGCATTGAATAGGGAGGCAATTTCAAGGTCAGATTTGCTGGTATCAGGACAGGGGTTGCTTTTTGTACCTGGCCTAAGGAGGGAATTAATAGAGTTCCAGAATTGTTTTGGATTTCATGCATGCTTTTCTTGTAATTTGATGTAGTAAGACTTTTTATCTCTAATGACTTGTTTTTTGGCAAGGTTTCTCAACTGCTTATACTTAAGGAAGATTTCAGGCTGCTTGTGTTTATGGTAGGCTATCCAGGTTTTATCCCTTTGTAGCATAATCTTTTTTGTGCCATTGGTGAGCCAAGAGGTGTTTTTTGTTTTAATTCTTTTAGTTCTTATAGGAGCTAGGGAGTTAAGGACAGTTATGAATGTTGAATTGAAATAGTCAATGGCTTCATCTAATGGTAGTGTTTTTAGGGGGTTCCAGTTAGCTTAAGAGAGTCAGAGAAAGAAGTAGGGTTAAAGTTAGATAGGTTACGAGTATGAATGTAGTGGTGAGAGTGAGGGAGTAGCTCGAATGGAGAAGGCAGGAAGGTGGTCCCCTAATGAGTCAGGAGTGACGCCAGATTTTATAACTTTGTTTGGATGGGATACTAGGATCCAGTCAAGTATGGTGCCAGGGGGGATTAGTTTTGTTGGGTCTAGTAATGGAGTTAGTAAGTTGTGTGAAGTTGAATAGGTTGATTATTATCGTGGGATTAGGGTTAATGATTTTTCCCAGGTCAGTATTAACATCTCCCAAAATGAAGGTTTCTAGTTTAATATTGGAGGAAGTCCAGGAGTGGATATCTGCCAGTGTATTGGTATTGTTACCAGGAGGAATATAGAGGCAAATAATGCAGATGCTTTTATGGTTGTTTAATTTTAGTATGCCAATTACAAGTTCAGTGTTATTGAAAGAAGGGATGGGGTTAGGATACGGAGTAATGGACAAAAGGTTGGAGTAGATTAGAGCAACACCACCACCTCTTCTATTAGGTCAGTCAGATCGAAGAGAATGAAATCCTGGAGGTAGGAATTCAGAGTCATTAATGTGAGGTTTTAGCCAGGTTTCAGAGATAGAAGCTATATCAGGAGAGTTATGATTGAGCCAAGCATGGAAGAAGGTTAATTTATTTTTTAAGCTTTGGGCGTTGATAGTGAGGAACTTGAGGTTTTTGTTAGAGGATTTGTTGTTGGTGCATGGGAGACTTGTAGGAGATAAATTAGGACTTGCTTATGTGCACTAACTTCATCAGCAATGGTTTGGTGGGTGATTTATATATATATATATATATATATATATATATATATATATATATATATATATATATATAAAAAATGCGTGTGTGTATCTATCTATATATTTGTATGTATATAAAACATTTTTGCACAGGCTAAACAATAGATGTATGTAGAAAACAGAGTTGAAATTTTACTTATTTTCCTTTCATTATTGAAATATAAATCATCTTCCTCTAATGGTGTTTCTTTTCAGCAAATATTTCCTCGTATAATCCACTGCAAAAACATGGTCAGACTAGTTAGTCTGCTCCCACTGTGGTTTCCAATCACATCCTATCTTACCTTTCAGTTCTACACCTAATAAAGTAAATGTCCACTATGGCAGTACTTAGCTAGATACTGCTCACTCCTCAAGTACTGAACATCCAACATCCAACATCTTACTCCTTCTCCTTTCCAGCTATTCAGCTCCACAGGTTTAATTCAAATAGGTCACATTTATGCATTATATTAATATTTATTTGCACCCACTTATATTTACCCTGTGCCACTGAATCAACTCAGCTGTCCTTCATATCCCCTCTCTATTATATGGCAGGTTAGTTAATTTTGCTCAGGCTCAAACCCTGTACCTTGATTACAGGAGACAAGAGCCTGAATTCTCTACACCAACAACCAGACTACTCAAAAAATATGAGTTTCAGTTCATTTTCAAGGAATTGTGAGCTTCAGTGCATTTTCAAAAAAGTGTGAGCTTCAGGGGAAAAGAAGTTTACTGCTACTCATGCTAAGTTTGTGTTCAAATTGCAACTATGTTGCTTAGCAAATGTTTGTGCTATAGAATATAAAAGCAGTGTTAGTAGCAAAACAGGTAGTATACTTGCTTTTGATACAGAAGGCTGTGGGTTCTACTCCCACAACATGTAGATGGATTGCTGATACTGTGTTGTACTCTAAAGGGGTAGGGGTCTGCAGTCCTAAGTATGTCTTCCTTTCGATGAGATGCCTAGTAACTATGAGCCTGGTATTGGTTTGCCATCCATTTCCTATTGCAATATTACCAGCTTACCATATTTTTAATGTAACATAAGCAATTTATTCTTCAAGGGCAGCAGCCACTAAATTTGTAGATGAAACAGTAAATATAATGCTGTTTGCTAGCCACAGCTTCTTCATTGGTTACATATCTCTTTAATGTGGAATTATACAGATGATGTTTACTTCTACAGATATTGTACATATTGTTTGATATTTGTGGATTGTAATGACAGAGGTCTGACTGACCATTTGTGGTTGAAATCTTCTGAAATGGGCAGTTCTGCCATTATTGTTTCATACATTTTGTTTCATTGCTTGCTGGAAAAATGATCAAAATTACAAATTTAAAACATGCTCTAACAAGTGGGATTACATTATACAACAAATATGATTTAATACAATCAGGAAGGCGAATCAAAGAACACATGCTTGTATACACAATCTAAAAATGTGTGCAATGGGACTATGGTTTGAAACAGTCCAAAGGTAAACTTTATCCATTGCTGGCTAGATGCATTTTCTTTAAATGTGGGTTTCAATGCCATTTCAATGAATGTGAGTTTCAAGGGTAGAGAAGTTTACTTTTAATGCTAAGTCTGTTTTCATTGTGAGACCATATTGTTTTATTTAACAAATGTCTATCAGTGCTTCTGTGAAAAAAAAGTTTTAAATTAAATCCAAATATCTGTAATCATTGTAGAAGTAAATAATATATTATGCACACTGACAGGTCTGAACAGTGTTAATGGTAACTGTACACTGGAATGGCTGTGGGGGACTCTGATTCATTACCCTGCCTAGGGCTCCATTTGACCATGATCCAGCTCTGGGTTTGAAAGAGAAGATTTATTTTGATTTATATTTTATTTTTTTACCTCTGATTATGATAAGCTGGGACTGCTAGCAACAGTAAGCAGAATCTATTATGCGTGTTTGCACATGACATAAAGAACATCTAGTGTGTTAGTATTACTAGCACAACTAGTATGGTACATCAGGTTCACATTACTTCCCCTTATATTAGGTTAGCTCAGTATACTTAATTTAATCTTCATTTGCATATTGTGTGAGTTCCTTACTCAAATTTGACTTAAATTACTTGTTTTGATTTCTTTGAAAGCCATTACCACTGATTTTGATTTTTCTCTTTAAAAATTCTTTAATGGTTTGTAGCTGAGACTGGATTCATTAAATGAGTATGCCATTATAATATGCTGATGCTTAAATATTTTGCCCAGTTTGCTAACTGCTGTGTATATACAAAGGTAACACCTGATAATGTTAGAGAATTGTGTTCCTCATGTCAAAAGTTGAATGATTTGCTTTCTGTTAGTAGTAAATCAAGACTTACTAAAGATGGTTGCACTTGTACAACTGGCACAGCTTGGAAAACTGTTGTTACATATATTAATGACTGGGCTGGTGAGATAAATAACATTAGTCAAAGTGCAAAAAGAGCACATACAGGAAAGTAAGAGTCCACTGCCAGTAAAGATCACTCAAAACCTATTAAATGTGATCCTACTGATGACAACTTTGCAATTCAGGATACAAGTGTTAAGCAATCTGATGATTGAAATTATGTCACAGAAAATTAAAAAAAAAAAGAAAAGTGAGAAGTTCAAAACAAATAATTACAAAGACAAACAATTGATTAATGCCTAGAATGCAAAGAGATATAACATATAGATTACAGGGAATGATAATATTCTTCAATCACAAAACACTCAGTCTACAGAAAATGGTATCATTTCTCTAACAGAAAAAAGAAGGCAAGGAGCAGGCTAAAAGGCAGACATCTAAATTAACCTTAGAAGGATTAAAGAATATTACTAAAAGAAAAAAAAAACACAAGAAAGAAGACTGAAGTGGACAACATAACTCAAGCCTAGACTAAACCGTATGCTTGCAAATGAAATAAGCAGTGAAAACAGTGAGATTAATCGGACTATTCTTTTATAAGAATTGATGGAGCAGGCATTACTAAATTTGAAGTTGGTGATTATTTGGATTTGATTAGATATGCCTACATTTGTGGAGAGAATAATGAACATCAAATAGTGCTATTCCTTGTAAGGGCCAAAAATACAGGATGTCAACAGGGCTTTAGAATGCCTAATTGTAAGGAAATATGAAACCATGGAACTGTTTTTATTAATATTCATTCCAATTATCTCATCTTCAAGAATTCACTGAATTTTAGTAGGGAACTTATAGCCTTATTAGATAGCATAGTTTGTACATTTACTAGACCGTACTTTAAAAAAATTACATATAGAAAGGAGAGTCAGCAATATGAATGAAACACATTTTGTGGGTAAATTCCTACATAAAATGATGACCCAGTTTTAAAAGTGGTAATGTGTAGAGCATCCAAGTCTAATTTGGGGCACATGTATATTTAGACTGAATGGAGACCACTTGTCAAGACAATGGAGGAGAATGTTTTAACATCTGTGCTGGTTATTAATTCAGGGAGCATTAGTAATATTTTTATTGGACAGTCTACTACATCTGCATAAAACTGATGTTATTGTTTATGAAACATGGTTAACAAACAGTGACTGGAAACCAGTTCCATCACTGTATAAATCTTTTTAATGTAACAGACATTCTAACAAAAAATCAGGTGGAGGTGTTATGATAGGTATTAAAGATTGTTATGAGACTTATGATTACTCCAGGTTTGATGATAAAAGCAATACAACAGAGTGTGTAACTGTGGCAATAAATATAAGCATGGAAAAGAATAGTTGTTGGAGTATACAGACCACCATAAAAATGCTGATGACTTAGGGGAATTCATACTTTTCTTGCATTAAACACAGGAAGGAAAACAATAGAAACTGGGACTTAAATTTACAAGAATCAGACTAGAATAATATTGATTCTACAGCATTAGTACAGAAGTAATTCAGGAACAACAGTTGTTGCAGATTGTAAACAAACCTACCTGGGAATGAAACATACTGGATACTGCTTGTGTTTCAAAGGAAATGACTGTTAACTTAAGTTTTGCCACCTCTGATGTGCAGTGATCATGATGTTATCAAGGTTAAATTACTACTAGATAATTATGTTAAACTAAAACCTAAACCAGTGCACAGGAGATTAATAACAGGCTATATGGAAGCAAAATAGACACTATATAAAACTAATTGGAGTGATGCAGTCAGTAGAAAGACTACAAAAGTAATGTGGCAAGTTTTAAAATGGGCATTGTTTGCATGCAAAAAATCCAAAATATTTTTTAACATCAGCATCTAGGCATACAACCTCAGGTGGATATATTTTCATAAGAATAAGATAGTTAAATAAGATGAGAGATAAAAATGTCAAAAAAAAAATAATAAGGCTGAACTATAACTTGGAAAACTGAAAAAACAAACTGGACAAATTAAACTTAGTGTCAGACAAGGTCAAGAGCATTTTTGAAAGAAAATGTATATCAAGATATTGAGCATAACTGGAAACCATGTTATAGATGCATAATATGTGGTAGGAGTGAAAACATACAAATCAATAAACTGTGTGTATATTCCAAAATGTATTCTCAAATGTAACAGATTATAAATGTACAAAATGTTATGCAGAACAGTTTGGCTCCATAGGTTCATATGTAAGTGCTAGGCTAGCTGTCCATGTGGACCATTTTGAGCATAGCCAATTTCCCTTTTTGTAATCAAAATAACCTATCCCATTTGGTAATAGATTGGCCTTGGCCATCCCATGGTCATAGGATCATAGGATCATAGGATGTTACTAGGCTATTGGCCCTGAGGCCCTTACAAGCATGGCCAAGAATTTAGCCCATGTACTGACAAGTCAGCACCCACTACCCCTGTCTACCAGGGACACAGGTGGAATCCCAGGGGTGTATTTTCTGTTCCCCATCCAGTTATCCAGGTTGCACTTAAAAAGGTTAATGAGCCACTCTGCTTGATGTGGAGAGGGAGTCTATTCCACAGAAGAGGGAGTCTCTGGAACACAAATCTGTCCTGCCAACAAGTTCTATTGATATCACAGACCAGGTTGAGGTTGCACATGTGGGTTACTCGAGTGGAGCTTGACTTGCAGATATGCAGCAGTCCCATCAAGGTGGAGTCAGATTGCTTTGTATGCCAGACAGAGGTCACCTCTGAGGAGTCTGTTTGAGACTGAGTAGAGGGAAAGGGCTTTTAGCGTATCTGTGTAGGGTAGATATTTGAGGCCCTGGATTCTTCTGGTGAAGAACCTCTGTAGTCTCTCCAGCTGCTGTATGTGCTTCATGAGGTACATACAGAAAGGGGCATTGTACTCAATAAAGGGTCATAAGGGAAGAATACAGGGATGTTATGACCTCCTTGTCCATGGATAAGATACCCTTACTAATGAGGTGGGCCATGTAGAAAGCTTTCCATACAACGGAGGCAATATGGTGGTCAAAAGTCAGTGTGCTATTAACCTGGTTGTCCAAATCCCTCACAACTGATTGCATTCTTAGGACCTTGTTATTAATGTGATAATTTGTGGGGACATTACTCTTCCAAAGGGGATAATGATGCATTTTTGTCATTCAGTTTGAGGCCATGTTTCTGCACCAGTCATTTGTCTGGGTGAGACCCTCTTGGAGGATGTCCACATCACTAGGGGAATTGATGACAGCACCCAGCTTGTAGTCATCTGCAAACTTGGTCAGCCATAGCCCGCTGGTTTTGCCCTGCACCTCAGAAAAGATCCCAAACAACAGAGGCCCCAAGACTGATCCCTGTGGTACACCACTCATTATGGGTTCACTACTTGAGATGGCCTCCCCTATTTTGACTAGGTGGGTCCTATTAGTGATCCAGTTTGCTACCCATCTGGTAACATACAGATTGATGCCTAGTTGGGAGAGATTATCTATTATACTTGAATGGGAAATAGTATTGAAGGCTTTGACCAGGTCAAGGTAGGTGGTGTGCACCATCTTCCCCTCATTCATGGCTTTGGTGACTGCCTCAATTAAACTGACCAAATCTAACAGGCATGACCTCCCCTTGACGAAACCAAACTGTGTGGGATCGAGTGTTTGGAGGTTGCCAATGTCCTTGTTAATGAGGTCCATGATAGTCCATTCCATGGCCTTGCAGATCAGGCTAGTTAGGCTTACGGATCTATAATTTCCTGGATCGGTGGATGTTCCACCTTTGTGCAAAGAGATGACAGTGGCTGCCCTTCACTCGAATGGGATGAAGCTGGTCCTCAGGCTTTGGTTGAATAGGGTGCCTAATGGTGCTGCACGTTCATGGAGGATGCAGCCTAGGATGTTATTGGGTCCCATAGAGGCTGTAATTTTTGCCTTTGAGAGGGCAGTGATGACTTGCCCCTTATAGATAAGGAGAGGGGGGCAGGTGCTGGGGATGTCCTGATTTACTGATGAGGGGGTGAAGTTTTTGCTAAACCTGTCTGCCAGCAGGTTGGCTATTATCTACGGCATTTGTGTATGTAGTGTCCTTGACCACCAGTTCTGAGCAGATCTAAGTGCTTCCTTTGAGACTGCGGACATATGTGAAGAAGGCCTTATGATTGTCTTTAGTATATGTGGCCAGTTTGGACTCAAAGTATGCTTTGGAGGATTTCACCAGTGCTCTTGATAAGATCATAAGATCATAGGAGATTACTAGGCTAATGGCTCTGGGGCCCTTACAAGCCTAGCCAAGAGTTTATACCCAAAAGAGAAACCTCAATCAGCACCTGTCACCCCTGTCAGTGAGGGACACAGGTGGAGCCCCTGGGACAAATTTGTGGTTGCCATTCCACTCATCAAGGTTACGCTTGAAGAGGGTCAGCAACATACTTTATTTGACGTGTATGGGGAGTCTATTCCAGAGATGGGGTAGCCTTTGGGAGATAAACCTGTCTCTCCAGCAGGTTTTGTTAATGTCACATATTAGATTTAAGCCTTTTGATCAGATACTACGTGAGGAGTTAGACTTACTGATATGGGGCATCTCTAGTAGAGCAGGGTTTGAGTTTGCCTTCTAGGTGAGACACTGATCACCTCTGAGCAGTATGTATGATACAGAGTAGAATGATAGTGATTTGAGCCTGTCCACATAGGTCAGGTGTTGGAGGCCATGGATTCTCTTTGTGAGGTATTTCTGTGGCCTTTCCAGTTGGTGCAGGTGTTTGGAGCAGTACATACCAAATGGGGCATTGTACTCAATTACTGGTGTAATGACGGAGGAGTACAAATAGGTAATAACCTCCTTTTTTCCTGGATGCAATCCCATTACTTATGAGATGAACCAAGTAAAAGGCTTTTCTGACCACTGTCACTACATGATGGTCAAATGTGAGATTGTTTTCAACTTGTGTACCCAGGTCTCTCACCACAGGTTGTGTGATTAGGGGGTTGCCACTAATGTGGTAATCAGTAGGGGCCATGCTTTTGCTGAATGGTATCATAATACATTTTTTTGCATTTAACTTACGGCCATGACTTTGGCACAAGTCATATGTTGCTGTGAGACCCTCTTCAAGTATGTTAACATCATTTGAAGAGTCAGTGACATCGCCCAACTTACAGTTGTCCACAAACATGGTCAGCCACAGGCCTTTTGTCTTTGCCTGGACCTCTGAGAAGTAGATGCCAAACAATAGGGGTTCTAGGACAGATCCTTGGGGGACACCACTAGTGACAGGTCTACTGTCAGAGGTAGTGGCACCTATTTTGACCTTGTGCGTCCTATTAGTGAGCCAGTTGGCCACTGACCTAATGAGATAGGGATTAATGCCAAGTTCTGTTAGCTTTTTGATGATGCCCGATTGGGGGATTGTGTCAAAGGCTTTGGCCAAGTCAAGATAAGCTGTATGTACTGACTTTCCCTCATCCAGTGCCTTGGTGACAGTCTCAAAAATGTCAACTAGGTTTAACAAGCAAGATCTGCCCTTGATTATTCTGAACTGGGTGGGGTCAAGTGCTTGAAGATTGCCCATGTCCTTATTTGCTTGTTCAGGCTAAGGAGAGATTGCTTCCAATTAGGCACCTGCTCCTTCTTGGTCCTGGACCGCAATTTTCCTTTTTATTATAGAGTTTATTTATTGCAGATGTCCACCAGACAGGTTTACTCATCCTTGAGGAGGAGGATTTTGTGCTGTCTGGTATTCCGGATTCCATGCAGCTATATAATGTTCATATAGTACTTTGGTGTAGGTTTGGACATATGTCCCAGCTCCTATGGAAGGGGTGGGGTTGTGAAGCTGTTTATACCTTCCCTCAGGAGGTTGTAATCAATTTTGGAGAAGTTTTTTTGTTTTACTCTAGCTGGGGGTGGGGGATCGGGGGAGATGGTGATTTCAAAAGTGACCACTTTGTGGTCTGGAGGATGACACTGTAGGGATCATGCAGTGGTTACTCATGTTGGTTAATACCAAGTCCAAGATATTATCACCTGTTGTGGAGGTGTTGACCAGCTGGCTCAAGGCATTTGCACTGATGAAATCAAGGAATCTCTGGGCATTTGTGTTTTGGCATGAATGGTTCTTCCAGTCTATGGTTGGATAGTTAAAGTTAACCAGGATCAGGGTAAATGGTTGAATCTTGATAGATAGGTAGAGTTGCCATCTTGAGTTAAAATTGGAGGCCTGTAGCTAGCTATGATTTTAATAGGGGTCTTGTCAATGGTTAACTGCACCTAGAGTGTCTCCTGTGCATCATACTGTTTGACCAGGAGGTATGTATGTCTTTAATATATATTGCAACACCACCTCCTTTTGCTTTGCTGCCCACAGTTTGGGGTCTGAATGTATGATAGGATGAGTAACCTGGTATGGCTGGGGTGCTATCCACAGCTTTGAACCAGGTTTCTGTGACTGCACAAATGTCAGCATCTTCCAGTGTTAAGAATGCTTGCAAGGAGTGCAGTTTCATGATTAGACTCCTAGCATTTAGCAGCATGACCTTCAATTTGCATTTTGATGAAATTTTCATGTTGGTAGTTTAGACCTCATGGCTTTGCCTAAAAAGGCGCTATGGGGAGGCAAGAGGTTTTGTCAGAAGCCTGAATCCCAAGGGAGACAGATGCAGGCCATCTCGGGCAAAGCATCGTGGTCTGTTGATCATGTCTTCCCAGGCTGTCAGGTACTGGACCCCCTTAGAATGACACCAGAAACTAAGCCAATTGTTAAAATCAATCATTTTCTGTTTGTATCAAGACATTATTCTGGGTGACAGTAGAATGCTACTTAAGGCTAGGAACATACCTGCCTGTGACACATATTCAGCAAGCTTTATAATGTCTGTCTTCATGTAGTCCAGGGAGGTATGTCTCAAGTCATTCACACCACCATGGACTATGACAGAGTCATAGCAGTACCTGTTGTTGAGAGACTTGAGTGCACGGGTGATATGGTGGATTCTGGCACATGACAAACAACTGACTGTGACTTTCTCCTTATCCAGCCTGGTGAGATGCATATCTGTGTGTCTCACAATGTAGACTCCTATGACTAATATGTTGGGTTTATGTTTAGGCCTTAGTCGATAATTATACCCTAAAGAGAATAACTGTGAACATACCACAGATAATTTGAGGGACCCATGCATGGGCTAAAACATTTAGGAGTTGCATCTGTCCATTAGTAGTAGGTGGGCAATCCTGGGATACATTGTCTGTTTCCTATCCATAGATCTAAGCTGCACTTGAAAACGGACAGGGATGAACTTTGTTTTATGTGGATAGGGAATGTATTCCATAGTAGTAGTATCCTTTATGAAATATACCTATCCCTCTAAACTATTCTGTTGATGTTGTGGAAGAGGTTTAGATCCCTAGACTGTGTATTTCCGATGACATTTGACTTACTGATGTGCAGTAAATCCATCAGTAATGGGTCAGGGGATGCCTTGTATGCCAGACATAGGTCACCTCTTAGCAGTCTGTAGAATACAGAGTAGTGACAGGGCCTTGGTTTGATCTATGTCAGACATGTTGGTTAGACCTTGTATCCTTTTAGTAAGGTATCTTTGTTGGTGTTCCAGTACTTGCATGTGTCTGGACAGGTACACGTCAAAGGGGGCATTATATTTAATGACTGGCCTAATAAGGGTTCCAGAAAGGGGGTGATAATTTATGTTAGTAGCATCAAAGTAACTGCAGATAATGAAATTAAACTAGATTATAGTGAAATAGAACTATGCAAACTGGTCCCAAAAAGTGCAGGGATGAGATATAATAGTAATGACCTAAGAACACCTCAGCCTGAACATATTGCACCATTATATCTGTTACTAATTAGGTGAGATTCCTCAAGATTGGAGATAAGCACCTGTTATAGACCCATCAATTTAATTTTTTGCTGTTGAAAAATAATAGGTTATTTTGGATACATTTTTGTCAGAATTAGAAAGGTTGGGACTTGAAACTATATATCAGCATGCACCTGTAACATGCTAATAATAATAATATATTAATAGCTATAAATATGTGGTGATATAATTTATCTAGACTTATCCGAAGCCATTTACAGGGTCATACACAAAACACTGATCAAGAAATTAGAACTAGGTATTGATATACTCTTGAAAAGATGGACAGCTGCATGGCTTACAAATAGGACAAGTCAAGTATCATGCAGCAGCTGGAATGGTGAAATTCTAGGTTACAGTCAGGGTGTCCCACAGGAACCTGTCCTAGGCTCATACTTATTTAGGTTGTATTTTTCAAATCTTTTTCATCTGAGGTGTTCTGCAGTCTGTATGCTGATGGCTTGAAAATGGGTAAACTGATTATGTGTTACAAATTGGACATGCCTGCACACGAACTTGACTAGCATGACCATTTGGGCACAGGAGAATAATAAGTTGATTAATACATCAAAAAGTACTCATATGGCAATAAGGCTCCGGATCTTGATGGCATTATAGGGAAAATATATAAGATACTCCCAGATGAGACTAAAGATTATAACAGATGCTTTTGAAAAATTTAGAAAGAATGACAGTGTCTTCCCTTCATGGAAATATGCCATGATTTCACCCATCCTAAAGCATGACAAAGACCCTAAATTAGTGACTTCTTATCGCCCTATTTCTTTTCTCAATGTCGACTACAAGATTTGTACATCAATTCTAGCAAACAGACTAAATCACTTTTTACCAAAAATAATATCAGATGATCAAACAGGTTTTATCTCATATAGAAAGGTCCAAGATAATGTCATTAGACTTCTAACCTTAATAGATTATGCAAACAAAAAGATAAAGGCACTAACAATTATTAGTTTGGACCTGGATAAGGCTTTCAATTCCATAAGATGGTCTTATTTATTTAAAGTATTAGAATTGTACAATTTTTCTTCAGATTTTATAAAACTGTTAAGTAAATTATATACCACTTCCATATCATATATCAAAATAGGAGTTTTTCTATCAGGGCCACTTAAAATATTGAAAGGCACCAAGCAAGGGTGTCCTTTATCACCCTTATTATTTGCTTTAATCGAACCATTGGCTAACTATATAAGAACTAATGACAAGATAAATATATTTGATATTAATGCAAAATATATTCCCAAAATTCAGTTTTTTTGCCGATGACATCTTATTAACAATAGGGAACATAGATTCTTCAATAGAACACATTATAAATTCTCTACATAATTCTGAAATAATTTCAGGTCTAAACTCTAATCATAATAAAACTGAAACCATTTTGCTGAACAAAAAAATAAACTCTGTCCTGGAAAATCATAGTAACTTCAACTGGACAAACACTATGTTTAAATACTTAGGGGTATATATAAAAACAAGTTGGAAAGATACCATACAAATAAATTACATAATGTTAATAAATACTGTTAAGGACCATTTAGACATTTACCATGGAGGAAAGGTTAATCTTAGTTAAAATTATTATATTACCCCAAATTTTTGTATATCTTCCAAGTCATAATCGCTTCTCCTTCCAAAAAAATTAATGAAACAACTTAATTCCTTATTAGTTAAATTCTTATGGTTTCCTACAAAAACAAGAATTAGTCATGCTTTGCACTACAGAAATTGGGAAGAGGGAGGAATAGCCTTTCCACACTTAGAACTATATGCAGAATCAACTATTCTTAACATCATTAGTCAATGGCTAAATTACAAATACACGTCGAACTAGAAAAACTTACATAAAACAATATTAGACACTAATACTGCGGAAGTAATAAATAATGATATCTTCACTGAAACAGAAAACGTTTATTTGGCTATAAAAACTTTTGCTATAATACAAGTGAAAAAGAAAACTATTCTCCCTTTGTTAATTACATAGCAAAGAAATTCAAACAAATAATGAACATGGATTACTAAGCAAGGGACATTTTATTTTTAAAGTTTCCTATAGCATTCACAAATAAATGTCTGGACTCTTATAATATGAAAAAATAGAAGAAATGAAAGGAAATGGATTAGTATTCTGGTATTAATTTCTTGACACTAATTATATACAGGAGGCTACTTCTCTCATAGCAAGATATAACATAAACCAAAACAATTGGCTAAATATACAAACATTTAGAGAGTATATAGTAAATTAATTCAAAATAAATCAAATAGTGAAATCTAAACCTAGACCCAAAATTCTATTACTATTTTGTGAAATTAATGCATTATCCAATAATGATGGGTTTTCAGTGTCAAGACTATATAGGACTCTGTGTATGGACATACAAACCCCAGATGAATCTCTATGGAATTATGCAGAAAAAGTTAATAAATTCCGATTTTCAGAAAAAAGAGAAAACAATAATACTTAGGTCAGTCAGTAATACCACATCATCTCCCTTTTGGAAAATTTACACATGGAAGTTCATTCACAAAAAGTTTCTTTACTCCTCATAAAATAACACTGATGTCGGGAAACAAAATATCTGAATGCTGGAAATGTGCAAAAGTGGTTTCTGTTGACTGGGCACATATATTTATAAAATGTAAAACTGTAATTCCTTTCTGGCTGGAATTTAAATCTTTTATAAAAGCATTGTGGCTGGATAAATGTGAAGTGACTGACTCATTATTATTATTAAATGCCCCAATACCAGCATTCATTCCAGGTACACAAGTGCACCTTCTCTGGTCCCTCCTTGCAATAGCAAAAAAAATCATTACTTTAAATTGGAAAAGTAAAAAAAATATATAATTTGTGTAGTTTTTATCTTTGGTCAAAATTGTATGTAATAGAGAATTATTGACTTTAACTTCAAGAACTTCAACAATAACACATAAACAACTGGCTTGGTTGAAACTTAAAAAAACTGTTAGATAAAATGTGAATGTATTGATAAAAATGTATCTGTTATGGACACTGTTAGTTTTATTTTTATTGTTTAATAGTTTATTACATTTGTACTTATAAAAATCAATAAAAAGTATGTGGCGAAAAAAGTACTCATTTGAGATTTGAGAGACCTAAACTGAAGTGTGAATATTTAATACATCATACAATGATTGTAATTATAGATTCATTTATGGACCTGGGTATTTGAGTAGATCCATCCTTGATATTTTTCTGATCATATCACCCAATTGGTTAAAGATAGTTCTAAAATTACAGGCTGCATAAAAAGACTTATAGAGTTTAGGAAGTCAGATTGATAAAATAATTGTCCTTAAGTTCCATTAGATCCAAGCTGTAGTGTGGAATAATAATTTGGAAACCTGAAAAATAATAGAGGTTATTTTGGATACATTTTTGTCAGAATTAGAAAGGTTGGGACTTGAAACTATATATCAGCATGCACCTGTAACATGCTAATAATAATATAATAATAGCTATAAATGTGTGGTGATATAATTTATGTATACTTATCCTCAGCCTTTTACAGGGTCATACACAAAACACTGATCAAGAAATTAGAACTAGGTATTGATATACTCTTGAAAAGATGGACAGCTGCATGGCTTACAAATAGGACATGTCAAGTATCATGCAGCAGCTGGACTGGTGAAATTCTAGGTTACAGTCAGGGTGCCCCACAGGAATCTGTCCTAGGCTCATACTTATTTAGGTTGTATTTTTCAGATATTTTTCATCTGAGGTGTTCTGCAGTCTGTATGCTGATGGCTTGAAAATGGGTAAACTGATTATGTGTTACAAATAGGGCATGTCTGCACAAGAACTTGACTAGCATGACCATTTGGACACAGAAGAATAATAAGTTGATTAATACATCAAAAAGTACTCTTATGGCAATAAGATGATGGCATTATAGGGAAAATATATAAGATACTCCCAGACGAGACAAAAGATTATAACAGATGCTTTTGAGAAATTTAGAAAGAATGACAGTATCTTCCCTTCATGGAAATATGCCATGATTTCACCCATCCTAAAGCATGACAAAGACCCTAAATTAATGACTTCTTATCACCCTATTTCTTTTTTAAATGTCAACTACAAGATTTTTACATCAATTCTGGCAAATAGACTAAATCACTTTTTACCAAAAATAATATCAGATGATCAAACAGGTTTTATCTCATATAGAAAGGTCCAAGATAATGTCATTAGACTTCTAACCTTAATAGATTATGCAAACAAAAAGATAAAGGCACTAACAATTATTAGTTAGGACCTGGATAAAACTTTTGATTCCATAAGTTGGTCTTATTTATTTAAATATATTAGAATTGTACAATGTTTCTTCAGATTTTATAAAACTGTTAAGTAAATTATCTACCACTTCCATATCATATATCAAAACAGGAGCTTTTCTATCAGGGCCACTTAAACTATTGAAAGGCACCAAGCAAGGGTGTCCTTTATCACCTTTATTATTTGCTTTAATCAGTGGTACCCTTAGCTAACTATATAAGAACTAATGACAAGATAAATAGTTTTGATATTAATGCAAAATATATCCCCAAAATTCAGTTTTTTGCCAACGACATCTTATTAACAATAGAGAACATAGATTCTTCAATAGAACACATTATAAATTCTCTACATAATTTTGAAATTATTTCAGGTCTAAACTTTAATCATAATAAAACTGAAACCATTTTGCTGAACAAAAAAATAAACTCTGTCCTGGAAAATCATAGTAGCTTTAACTGGACAAACACTATGTTTAAATACTTAGGGGTATACAGAAAAAACAAATTGGAAAGATACCATACAAATGAATTACATAATGTTAATAAATACTGTTAAGGACCATTTAGACATTTACCATGGAAGAAAGGTTAATCTTAGTTAAAATTATTATATTACCCCAAATTTTGTATATCTTCCAAACCATAATGGCTTCTCCTTCCAAAAAAATTAATGAAATAACTTAATTCTTTATTAATTAAATTCTTATGGTTTCCTAAAAAAAAAAAACAAGAATTAGTCATGCTTGGCACTACAGAAATTGGGAAGAGGGAGGAATAGCCTTTTCACACTTAGAACTATATGCAGAATCAACTATTCTTAACATCATTAGTCAATGGCTAAATTACAAATACACATCGAACTAGAAAAACTTTCATAAAACAATATTAGACACTAATACTGGGGAAGTAATAAATAATGATATCTTCACTGAAACAGAAAAAGTTTATTTGGCTATAAAAAACTTTTGCTATAATACAAGTGAAAAAGAAAACTATTCTCCCTTTGTTAATTACATAGCAAAGAAATTCAAACAAATAATGAACATGGATTACTAAGCAAGGGACCTTTTATTTTTAAAGTTTCCTATAGCATTCACAAATAAATGTCTGGACTCTTATGTTGTTGTATGCTGTTGTATCTTTCGGCTTTTCCCGGTTAGGGGTCGCCACAGCAAAACTTTGGTCCGCTAATGATTGGCAGTAGATTTTTACGTACCGAGTTGCCAGCCCTGACGCACAACCTTCAACGAATGTACGCCCATTCATGCATGTCTCCACACAGAAGACACTTTAGCTGAGAATCGAACAGGACAACGTCTTACTGTGAGGCGACAATGCTGAAAAAAATAGAAGAAATGAAAGGAAATGGATTAGTATTCTGGTATCAATTTCTTGACATTAATTATATACAGGAGGCCACTTCTCTCATAGCAAGATATAACATAAACCAAAACAATTGGCTAAATATACAAACATTTAGAGAGTATATAGTAAATGAATTCAAAATAAATCAAATAGTGAAATCCAAACCTAGACCCAAAATTCTATTACTATTTTGTGAAATTAATGCATTATCCAATAATGATGGGTTTTCATTGTCAAGACTATATAGGACTCTGTGTATAGACATACAAACCCCAGATGAATCTCTATGGAATTATGCAGAAAAAGTTAATAAATTCCTATTTTCAGAAAAAGAGAAAACAATAATACTTAGGTCAGTCAGTATTATCACATCATCTCTTTTTGGAAAATTTACACATGGAAGTTCATTCACAAAAGTTTCTTTACTCCTCATAAAATAACACTGATGTCGGGAAATAAAATATCTGAATGCTTGAAATGTGCAGAAGTGGTTTGTGCTGACTGGGCACGTATGTTTATAAAATGTAAAACTGTAATTCCTTTCTTGCTGGAATTTAAATCTCTTATAAAAGTGTTGTGGCTGGATAAATGTGAAGTGACTGACTCATTATTATTTTTAAATGCCCCAATACCAGCATTCATTCCAGGTACACAAGTGCACCTTCTCTGGTCCCACCTTGCAATAGCAAGAAAAATCATTACTTTAAATTGGAAAAGTAAAAAAATTATATAACTTTGGAGTTTTTATCTTTGGCCAAAATTGTATGTAATAGAGAATTATTGACTTTAACTTCAAGAATTTCAACAATAACACATAAACAACTGGCTTGGTTGAAACTTAAACAACTGTTAGATAAAATGTGAATGTATTGATAACAAGTTATCTGTTATGGACACTGTTAGTTTTATTTTTATTGTTTAATAGTTTATTATATTTGTACTTATAAAAATCAATAAAAATTATGTGGGGGGAAAAAAGTACTCATTTGAGATTTGGGAGACCTAAACTGAAGTGTGAATATTTAATACAGCATGCAATGATTGAAATTATAGATTCATTTACGGACCTGGGTATTTGAGTAGATCCATCCTTGATTTTTTTCTGATCATATCAACCAATTGGTTCTAAAATTATAGGCTGTATAAAAAGACTTATAGAGTTTAGGAAGTCAAATTGATAAAATAATTGTCTTTAAGTTCCATTAGATCCAAACTGTAGTGTGGAATAATAATTTGGAAACCTTACAAGAAAACGATTATGAGCAAATTATAAAAAAATACATCAGAAATATACCAAGGTCATCCATGGATATGAAAGTTTAAGTTATTATGAAAGATTAAAATATCTGAAATTGTACAGTATTTCATATAGATATTTAAGAGAACTTATTCAGAAATATAGGGCATTTAAAGACAACTACCTCTGGGAATGTTTGGGGTTATTAAAGAGTAGTAGAGAATCATCAGACAACTTGTGTAGGAGAGTGAAACAGAGCACTTCTATGACACTGTTCAAGAGGAACCTGGACAAGTGATTGGGGCACAATAAATTCTTACCAGGGATTGAACCCACAACCCTCCTGGACATGGGCAGTCATCACTAAAACGAATTAGATCAGAAATGTCAGTACAGCTTGTTGAAATGAAATGGACAGCCTGAAATAGGTGATGGATAATCCAAATCCCCTGTCATATTTAAGATCTACCTGATTCCCACTGATGTGCTGGACCTATCAAAGGGGCAGGCAAGGGCATCACAGCCAAAATGAGCCCACGTTAGTCACCTGTTGTGATTTTACTGGTTCTTGGTTCTGTGGCGCCCTTTCCTTGGAGTTTTTGGATTAATTATTAGAGAAATGCTTCAACAGGCAGGGACTCATGTTTAATGATATTCATGTTTAGACTGGCTTGCTTTAATATTTGGTCATTTGCATACTGGTTTGCTTTGTTGTGAATAGCCTTGTAGAAGTATCTTCACCACTAAAGGAATGTGTTGGACTTGCATATTTTTGTAAGCCAGCACAAAAAGTAAAGGTTCAGACAAGATAGTGTGAGTGACAGGATAGATAGGATTAATTACATCAGCAGACACTTGTACTCTAATACAAATTTTTCTGTGAAAAGTGTTCATGTTCAAGACTTCCATGCAGCTGTAAAATGGAAACAGTATTCATCCTCACATATAGTATGTCTACAGTACCATTAATGTCAGTATCAGCAAATCACAATCACAGGGCATGGACAAGCAATGAATCTGCTATACAGAGGGGAACAGGAAATTTACCATTTGCCTCACAGAACTGCAGTCTCGCAGTTAGTATATTTATTTAGCAGGGGCTGTGGGGGTTCCGGGGCAATTCAACCATTTGCAGTTCGAAGTTTTGAAACTTTGAGCTTGTAAAGTATATATATATATATATATATATATATATATATATATATATAAATAAAGAGAGAGAATGTGTCCAGAATGAAAGTTAAAACAATGAATCGTACATAATGCATAGAAATGCCAAGCAGCCGGCTCACTAACCAGAGTGCATGTGAATCTATGCTTACACATAATGTCACCAGTCCACATTATGACTGTACATTTGCCTAATATTACTTTCATAATCTGCAATATCACATTCAGCACCTGGATACTGGGCACACTGCCATTTGATGCTCTGTATATACATCATTTTAATGTTCTGCCACTGGCCTTTCTCCCCTGGCTGTCTACTAATCTTCAGTGCCACAGGCAACAAAATGAGCCTTAATTCTCATGACTTTTTGGAAATTAAATGAATGACAAATGGTCCATACCAATCCTATGTGCCAAATTCTACAAAAATGTTAAGCAAACTGCAAGCTTGCCATTCAGTTAAAAGTGTCATAAAAGAAGTTTGTGTTATATACAGCACAAAACTACTCTGCTTTGACTTTTTTTTCACTAGATTAGGTTGTTTGCCACAGATGGGACTCAAAGCATAACACTAACATTCTCCTTTTTTCTACAAGGGGGAAGAAATACACTAAGGAAGAAATCCCACTTCAGAATGAACAACCAGAAAAAGAAAATACAGATGACTATGTATATAAAGCAGTATTTTAAAAAATGAAGGCAGCGCTATGTTTCATTTGCATTTTTTCTTGGTGTTAATAGTAAATAAATGCATGTTATTTAACTTACCTTGTAAACATTACTGTGCTGGTATAAACACGAAGTATTATCAAACAGAGTATTAGAAACATAAGTTAATGTCAGCTACAGTGCTAAACAGTACAATTCTGTGAAAGTTCTCTTGTCCAAATTGATTTTATGGCTGCATTTCTCAGAAAAATTAATAAAATAATTCCATTAATAGTGAAGTACAATATGTGAATGAATACTAACCAAGAAAAGCTTTCCCTTCTCCACACATCTAGCAAAATGTACTCTTTACCCTAAGGTACAGGGACCTCAGAATTAGTGTATCATGCAGGAGAGATATAGAAAAATAGCCATTAAATGGTAAACACAAAGAGCTCTATTCTTTGTCAGAGCTTAATTAAAATTTGTGGTTTTTTTCAAAAGCAAGATTTCTGATTTCTCAATTTTTGACAAAGTATTACCACACAAGTTATAATCATAAATCATAGTTCTACAATGGCTTTGTATTCTGTATTCTATAGTTTTTTGAAGTTTGTATTTAAAGGTATTTGTCAAAAATATGAGGCATTTGTATTCTATATTTTAATACAAATGCTGAAAAATGTTGCTTTATTTTTATTAGAAAATATTGTTCTTGCAACTAACAGACAAATCTTTTGAATTATTTTCTATATTAAAATGTTTCAGAACTTTCATAAACTATAATTTTATACAAATAGTTAATGACAAACTATTTTCTGTTATGTTTTTGGTGGTTAGCTGTGATTGTGCTGTAGAATGAAATACTTTGCATCAAAGCTATGAGTAACTGTATAAACTTTTCTTACATTTGATGAAATGTAAAAGCTGGACTATAGCACCGCTGAGAAACAATAATTCATAAATTTGCATTTAATCCATTCGTAAATAATATATATTTTGAAGCACTGCTGCCACCTGCAAGAGAAGGAATAAGCGGCAGACAAATGTGTGACAAATGAGTACTTCTACAAGTACCAGAAACACATAAAATGAAAATATTGATCTCTTTCTCGTATGATATGAAAACAGGTGTGCTGTTAGTTAAAGCTGGTCATCAGGAAGACTGCAACAAATAGTTAACAAATATGCCACAGAGTTTGAACCTAAATGGACAAAGATGGATTATACTAGGGGAAGGCAACCTGCAAACCAGGACATGCATGCAACTCATGGCTGCCTCTTATGTGGACTCCAAGACTTTTTGGCAGCTGTTAATTGAGGTGAAACAGAGGTAGCAAAATGCACAAAGCATTTTATTAATTGTAGTCTTACTTCCAGCATCTACTGCAGGAACTATGAGTCTTGTTAGTTGTGCAGATTACATTTCCCTGCTTATAAATATTGTGAATGTCACATAATGCTGTGGCACATAACTAAACAGGAATAAAAAGTTTAGTAAGCTGGGACTGTCCAGTTATTCTGAAGCATATTAAGTGTTGTGTTTTAATATTTTGCAAACAACAAACATGCATCTGTAACACAATTCTGTTGTTGTAATTACAAATGTAAACTTATTTTGTGATGCAGGTTTTTAAGAAACGTATGTTTAAAATGAATGTGTGAAAGCTGTTCCTGTCACATAAGCCAACTATACTGTTGGGACTCTCCTAAAAGAGAAACTTAACCTTAGCGGACATACTTGGTTGACAAATAAATTGAGAAAATGGTAATGATGAACAAGTAAATAAAGATTCAAAAGAATATTTAAATAAACAACAGCTAAATGTCAAAGCATAAGAAATTTGATGAAATACTTATAAGTATCCACTATTTGCAAACTGTTATATTTCTCCATGATACTAGCTTCTTATAGTCTGTCAATCAATCCATCGTTGTCATTTTGTGATGTGCTAAACATTAAACATGTGTTTTGGAATTATGACATAATTAAAGGTACTTGGATAGAAGTATTTTTTAATGAAAAACTCTTATGTGGTACTGTTGTATCTTGAATATTTAGAAATAAGTAATATTAGAAATTGATGTTATCTTAATCCAGTTTATATCTTCTTCAATAAAGTTTTTTTTGTGATTAAAACACAAATTAATAGGGAATATGTATCCCTCTAAGAATTGACAAGGTTTGCACAGAAGATTTGGGTATGAATTAAAATGTCTTGGAGGTTTTGATTGTCAAACACTGTGGAAAAGCCTAATTCAAATATGTTATGCCAACTTATATTCTGTTATGAATTTGTTAGATTTATGTTTCAGACGTTTTTAAGGTATGTTCTTATATTATTGTCTTACATGATGAATATTTTAAAACAGTTAATAAAATGATGAATATTTTAAAACAGTTAATAAAACATTGTTTCAGAATAAATAAACTAAATAAATAAATAAATATTATGTAGTCAGAAACTTTAATGTTCTCTTCTGATATCTATGACTGTAGCCAGACTACTGCATATTATAGAACCGTCACTGAACAATGGTAGGCAATCTCCCTTCTTCTCTTTGAACTCATCTTGTGACATCCATCGTCTGCATTACTTTTTCATGCTGCTCATGCTGTTAGCAGTATCAGTAGTCGGCATTTGTCAGCAAGCAGAGGGCATTGTCCATTTCTGATGTGAAAAAAGATACCAAATCTAATGCCATTCTGAGGGTCTTGAGAGCAATGTCCAGAATTAACATGTTTTATGTTTCTTCAGGTAAAGTCCATAATATTCAACAAGCTTTAAAGTGTTAAGGTCACATCACTATGGGAACCTGAGCCACTTACTGGTTTTTGTAAGCTTTAACTGTAAGGAAACTGGCTTTGCAGTATGGGAGGACGAAGCCCTGATGCAACTCAAATGACCTTGATTCGACTAGTAGCCCAGATGTTTGAGAAGCTGACCAGGCTCATATGACCTTGATTCAACTAGTGGCCCAGATGTTTGAGAAGCTGACCAGGCTCATATGACCTTGATTCAACTGGTGGCCCAGATGTTTGAGAAGTTGACCAGGCTCATCTATCTGGGATGGAAATATGTGGTCCAGTTCAGAGCAGTGCTGGCTCTCATGGTGAAGTGAGCACAAGGTAAAGTACAGGAGTTGGAGATGTGTGCTTAGCTTTGTCAAGCTGTGATGTGCAGATGCCTTCTAGGAAGCATGTGTAGGAATGCATATAACTCTAGCTATGGGAAAGGAATAGCAGGTCCTCAAATAAATGAGTGAGATGTGCTTTAGCTGCAGGAGGTAGAGACGTAGGCCAACGAGCAGAAAATCCTGATTGTAGCCTGGATGACAGCCTTCCATATTTAGGTTTCACAATATAAAGAATGAAAGGGTATCAATTGCGGAGATCTATTGATAGACAGGCAGTGGTAATAAAATAATTTAAAAATATTTATTGTTAAGGACACAAAGGTGTAAATTCAAGTTGCCTTTAGAGTCTGCAAACACTTTAGCCATCTCTGAAAATCATACCAAGTCTGCAAGAGATTTAGAAAGTGGGCTTCATCTTTAGCTGGCTTCAGGTCTAGGGGGTTCTCAGTGGGTAGCATTTAAACTGAAATATGATAGAATATATCTGTTAAAACAAACAGGAATTCCTCACTGTAAAGTACAGTATAGCACAGCATACCATTAGGAAATGGGATAAAAACAGTAACCACAGTAAGAGTATTTGTTGAGCAGACTTATCACAGTGCAATACTTAATGTAGGTGCTTCATGGACCTTGAGCTCTGATGGTGTTACATTCACCCAAACCTAACAACCCTCAGTGGTTAGACCTAGGCTGGAGCTACAATGGTAGTACTTCCTTGTGTCTGCCAGCATTCATGCTGCATTCTTGGCTATAATATGTCTGAAAGGAAAAAACAATCGTCTTTTAATTATTCTTGTGGGAAATAATAATGTGGTAGAAAGGGTAGCCCCAGTGGTTAAGATGGAAGGTAATAGATATGAAGAAATATTTCAGGAAGATGGTGAGTTGGTGGCCTTCTCAGGGGTGCTTCCAATACCATGGGTTTGTAGGAAAAGGAAGAAATGAATCACGAAGTACAACAAGTGGATGAGTGGATGGAACAGGAACCCAAGATTTGGGGCTGTCACTGTGTCATGACCATGTAAGAAAATGTGGATCTGTATGCCAAGCACAGGCTGAATTTGAGCATAGTGATGCAAAGAAGGCAAGCAATGGACTAGAGGAATATATTAGAGCAAAGATCTGTTTAAATTAAAATGCCAGACTAGCAGGAAGTGAAAGGAAACTGTAAGAACAAAAATCGACTAAAGAAGGAGAAGAAAGGAGTAGTGAAGCAGTAAAGAACAACACTCTGCCACACCATAAACTTGATAAATGTGCTAAAGGCAGTGTTAGGGAAAAGAAATTACATTTGTGGAAGTATTGGAGCAGGGGCAATGCCATGCAGAGAGTGGGATATGGTGTTCATAGTGTGTAAAATATTCAGAAGCAAGAAAGAAGGTAAGGATTGTGGGGCTGTGCCACTTACATATGGGTATGTGAGTATATATGCGCACACAAGATGGTGCACAGAAATAGGAGAAATGGCTGGGGCAAAAATGAAAACTTAAGCCATAAAAATGAGGAATGAGACAGAAATTCAGTAGAAAAAAGACACAGTCCATAGATTGTTAGATTCTGGAGTACATGTAAGCCATTCTTTCAGCCATTCAGTCTCAGAATTCCAGGACTCACTCTATCGGGTCCTGACATTTCAAATGGTTACCTATTTTAGAATTTATAAGAGGAATAAGAAATGAATAAGAAATCAAGTAGGATAATGTGCTTGAATGAATGGTGGTTATAAGGGTTATAAGGAACAAAAAAGGTTTATAGGAAAGAGAGGAATGTGTAAAGACAGTAAGCTGGAATATATGTTAGAAAAACTGGAATAGAGAGAGTAAAGCCTCAGATGGAAAGAGAACTGGCAAGTGGGTTGAGGAATTGGAAAAAGGGCATTGGATATTAAAAAGAAAGCTTCAAGAGGGGCTTGGAACTGGAAAAAAGTGCTTCAGATTCATAAAGGAGAGGAGAAAAGACCAATTAAGTTAGTGATGCATTTTGCAGACGAAAACCAGTGAGTTGGAAAATAGTATTTTAGCTCACAAAATAGTAAGAGATATGTGAAAAGCATGAATCTCTTAAAAAAGGATGAAGGATGAGGAAGAAGGGGCATAGGTGACAATCAGAAGGGGAAAACTGCAGAAAGAAAGTAAAAATATTGTTTCAAAGGGTGGTTAGGAATGGAAATGCCTCCCAAAGGACATCATAAAGCTCAGAAAAATATTTGGTTTAAAATGAAATGGAAAAGGATGGCAGAGCTGCTGTACTGGACCAGCTGCAACATTTGGACAGAATAACTTGGTGAAGGATATCCATCTGCCATCTGACTTCCATCCATGCATATTCATATGAAAACAGATCCAGGATGATACAACTTAAAAGGGCATCTCATTCTGATTCTTCTCTCAATTATATTTTCAGGACACCACTGAGGACATTTTAACCACTTTAAAGACTTCATTTAATGTGAACTTGGGAAGAAAAAACAAACAGAGAAGAGACATGCATGGCCTTACTCTATGGAAAATGCAATGCCTTAAATTAAGATGTGATGTCTCATGAGTTCTTTGCTCTGAGTTACAGCACAATGGCAATACATATACAGAACCAACTGATATTGCCAACATATCGACTGGCAGGTTCAGTGCGAACTATACCCTCTTTTCACCCCCTAAAGGGCCTATCACAATACCTGAGGAATGCCAAGTCCCTATTATTATGGCTACACAGGTAAAAACTGCACTGTACAAAGCTAAGAATACGGCTTCCATGGGACCTGATAATATCTCTGGCTGTGTTCTACATGAATTACAAAGTGAACTGGCACCACACCTGAGTACCCTGTTCAATCACAGCCTCATTTCAGACTTTATTCCTACCAAATGGCACAATGGTATGGTCATCCCACTCCACAAAGGGGGAGCGACTACAGACCCTGGGAACTACTGCCCTATTAGCCTGACGAGTTTGATGTGTAAGGCTGTGGAGTGCATTATCATGGACCTTATAAATAAGGACATAGGGAATCTCCAAACTCTGGACCCCATACAATATGGGTTTGTGAAAGGTAGCTCGTGCCTGCTCAACCTGATAGACTTCTTCAAGTCTATCACTGGAGCTGTGGATAAGGGCAAGGAAGTTCACACATCCTACCTAGATCTTGCCAAGGCCTTCGACACCATCTTTCACTCAGGAATCATAGATAGACTCACTAAACTAGGCATAAACCCCTATGTAATAAGATAGGCTGCCAAATGGCTCACTGATGGAACCCACACTGTGAAAGTAGCGGACTCCAAATCTGACTACCGACCAGTTACAAGTGGTGTCCCACAGGGATCAGTCCTAGGTCCTCTCCTGCTTGACATCTACTTCTCTGAAGTTCAAGCCAACACAAAGGGACTCTCGCTGACCAAGTTCACAGATGATTGCAAACTGGGAGCCATTATTTATTCTCCAACTGATGTAGACATTCTACAAAAAGGCCTCAGTGACACCGATGACTGATGGCAGAACCATGGCCTTAATCTCAATGCCAAAAAGTGCATTGTCATTACCTTTGGGAAACAATTTGGTGCCCATGAACTACTACATAGGTGGTAGTCTACTAAACACCGAAGGTGTGATAAGAGACCTGGGGACACAGGTTGACAGCAACCTCTCCTTTGATAACCACATTGCCACTGTAGTCAGAAAGTCCTTCTATGTGGCACATCTCATTGCCAAAGGATTCTCATCCAGAAAGAAAGAGATCATAATCCCTCTCTACTCATCCCTCATTAGACCTGTTATAGAATGCAATGCCCCATTTGGTATGTACCACGCTAGGCACCTACAACAACTGGAAAGGCCACAAAAATATCTCACTAAGAGGATCTTAGGCCTTAGACACATGCCCTATATGGACAGACAAAAAACTCCAGTTATACTCTGTCTCTTATTGCCTACTTAGAGGCAATCTCTGCTTGACCTACAATGCCATGTCTGACCCAGAGCTGCTAGATATGCTACACCTAACGAAATCTCAATCCCTCCATGCCACACACTCCAGGGACCTTAACCTCATTACCACAATAAACAAAACATGCTAGAGGGACAGGTTCCTAACCCAGAGACTTCCCATACTCTGGAACAAACTTCCCATTCATGTCAAGCACAGCACTTCACTGACCCTCTTTAAGAGAAATCTTGATGAGTGGGTGGGCAATAGGAAGTTCACCCTGGGGATCACTTCAGTAGCCTTGCTTGACAGGGGCACTGGGAGCTAACTTTGGGTGGCATGATGCCAGGGAATCTTCTTGGGCTATGCTTATATAGACTCCAGGGCAGTTATCCTAGTACACACCTATGAAACTATATATTCATAAAAGCAAAATAAACAATGGATATGGTATGGCCAGGCAACGTTATATGGATGCTGGGACTAGAATAATGTTCAGGTTGGCTATTTTGTTTAGACAAGGAATCAGAAGTGCATTTGAAATTCTGTAATGATAGTACTACATAGATAATTGATATGTGGCTGTTTTTAAAACTGTTCGTATAGGAATATGCTATTGTATGTTATTATCTAAAGATAAACAAGTATAAACAGAAAAACTACATTCCCAGTAGATGAAGTGTCTTCCAAGAAACTAATCACATAAAGTCAAAAAGTAAAAAACAGAGCACACATACATGGAATAAAGACAAATATAAAGCAGCTTTATAATGGTAAGCGCTTTAACACTGTTATACGTGTTTCATCAGACCATGTTTCACAGACATTAAAACAACACACATATAGTTCTAAAACAACCAATAAGACATGAGCATTAAGTACAAAATAGTCAATCAGATATACAAAGTATCACTTCAATAGACCAGTTAGTAGAAATGATGTGAAGTTTCAAGAAGGCCTTGGAGGCATGCAACAAGATTTTATAGATAGAGGGTATAAACATATGAATGTTGCAAAATGAGAAATTATATTAATAGTATGCGTACAGGATAAGCTAAACCTTTTTTGCTGCCCCAGTATCAGCTATAGATGATGGCTGATCTGATATGTTTAGGGAGCATAGTGTTTTTGCACCTATGTTTTTTACTAGTCACATCAGTCAGTTATGCAGCATGATATGTAAAAATTAGCCTATATTATATTTTATATTATATATTAAATATAAACTTAAGAAAACTTTTGGACTACTAGTTGATCACCTCCACAGCCTCTCTGCTTCCATCCAGTACCTGTACATCACAACTATATAGTAGGTCCGGTTTGTCCCCCCCCCCACCATGCTTGAGAGCACGGACACTCCAAAAGTATAAACTTAAGAAAACTTTTGGACTACTAGTTGATCACCTCCACAGCCCCTCTGCTTCTATCCAAGTGCTTACAACAGCTATTTTCAACTAAACTCCACTGAATTTTGTCTTTTAATCCTTTCAGTAGCACTAGCTACAGCTTTGTTAAGCAAATTAAGCAAGCAAAATGGGTACTTGTAGTGTCTTTTGGTTGAGCTCTGCATCGGTACTAACAGATGCACTGTATTCCCCCCTCCCATGATTTCCAAGTTATTCTTACCTTTTTTCTCTCTTTCCCTGCTATAGTGTTTAACCTAAGCTGCATATAAGCTTATTTTAATTCCCACCTCCCCATATTGTTAGTTATACTCCTCCTTCCTTGTTAAAAGTCTATCCTGTAGAGTATCACCCTAATCTAAATTCTCCTAATTTTGGCCTGCTTCTTTTGACTTTTGAGCTTCTCCTAATTTCTGTCTGTTTCTTTTGACTATAGGACTCAACCATACTTTACTTACCTATCTTTCTGTTCCCACTCAGTCACTACATCTCATCTGAAATCCCTGTAATTATAACTTCTGTTAAGCTCTTTGAATTATTCTACTGGTTACTTACCCTATAGGGCTACACTGATTGTTTTAGCAGCAGTTCAGCATAGATTGACTCTGCCCACCCCATTCATCCTTCAGGCTCAATCTACTCCCCTACCCTGCCCCCAATTCCCATACCCCCACTACTTCCACATTTATCACTAACTCCTCATACTCCATCTTTCATCCAATCATGCACCACCTCTCCCACACACTCACAAACCTAACTTAAAGTGATTAACTCCATCAGTATAATGTCTATCACCAACACGTTTCCTTAGCGTAATACTGTCCATTGCACTCCTTAGCACCCTTACTTACCTTACACAACTCCCATACGCCTCTTACACCCTACCACTAGATTATACCTCTAACTACCAATGTACTACATCATCCTCCTTCTCCTCTATAATCCATGAACTCTACCCATCAAACATAACCCTCTTATATAAACACAAAGTACTATATATCATACCCTCTTTAAACTTACCATACCCTCCACATCCTAACAAATACTCTACCTATCTCCTCTCAAACTTCCCCTCCACATTAGACTATCACCCTCATACTAGATCATATCTCCCTCTCTCTTTCTAGTGACATTAACCTACAGTCCCTGGCCAACAAAACCCCAACCATCTCCTTTCCTCTCCATCATCTCCTCGCACCCCTAAGATCATTTGCATTACCACAAGTAATGCTCAAAGTCTCAGTAATAAAATTCCTAACCTACATGTCTGGCTTACCCACAACCACCCAGACATAGTTGCCATAGGTTCATAGGTTCATAGGTTGGTATTAGGCTATCAGCCCTAGAGCCTATACAAGCCTAGCCATAACAATTCCCTGGCTATTTCTTCCCACACTATTTACTTCCCTGGACTCCTGTCTAGCAGGCTGACTGACGTGATCCCCGGGGTGAATTTCATTTCTCCCATCCAATCGTCAAGGTTTCTTTTGAAGAGGGCCAAAGAGGCACTTTGCTTGACATGTATGGACAATCTATTCCAGAGTCTGGGGAGTCTCTGGGTCAGGAACCTATCCCTCTAGCATGTTTTGTTTATTGTGATGACAAGGTTTAGATCCCTGGAGCATGTGGCTCTGAGGGATTGGGATTTCTTTAAGTGTAGCATGTCTAACAGCTCTGGGTTTGACATGGCCTTGTATGTTAAGCAGAGATCACCTCTGAGTAGACGATATGCGACAGAGTATAGCTGGAGTTTTTAAGGTGGTCAGCATAGGGCATCTGCTTTAGGCCTGTGATTCCTTTAGTGAGGTATTTCTGCGGCCTTTCCAGTTGTTGCAGATGTTTTGAGAGGTACATACCAAATGGGGCATTGTATTCTATAATGGGTCTAATGAGGGATGAGTACAGTGGGACAATGACCTCCTTTTTTCTGGATGAAAAGCCCTTAGTGATGAGGTGTGCCACATAGAAGGATTTCCTGACTGTTGTGGCGATGTGGTTATCGAAGGTGAGACCACTGTCCACCTGTGTCCCTAAGTCTCTTATCACACTTTCGGTGTTTAGTGTACTGCCACCTATATGGTAATTCACGGGCACATGTTTTTTTCCCAAAGGGGATAACCATACATTTCTTGGCATTGAGCTTGAGCCCATGGCTCTGGCACCAAGCATCTATTTCTGTAAGGCCCTTTTGTAGAGTATCCACATCATTTGGGGATTCAATAATGGCTCAAAGTCTGCAGTCATCTGCGAACTTTGTTATCCAGAGTCTCTTAGTGTTGGCATGTACTTCAGAGAAGTAGATGACAAACAAGAGCGGTCCCAGGACTGAACCCTGAAATACTCCACTTGTCACTTGTCTGGAGCTGGATTTGGAGTTGGCTACTTTTACAGTGAGGGTTCTATCAGTAAGCCACCTCAGAAACTTGGCTGAAACCACACATAAAAGATAATGAAATCCTGCCACTTGGCTACCATATGATTCGTAACAATAAGCCCAACAAAAAAAGGAAGTGGCGTAGCCATAATCTTCTCTTTCACCTACACAGTTACCCCATACAATACACCCAATCCAAAATTTGTCAACTCTGAATTAAACATAGCTCTCTTAAAACTGAATAAACACAAGTCTATATGCATATATGCTCTTTATATCCCTCCAGGTAATAGCATACCAATACTAGAAGACATTCTCTCCTGGTTCTCCTCTAGCATTAAAAATGAAACCTTCATCCTAGGTGACATAAACATTAACTGGGCCACCATTATCTTTCAATCCTCACCCAAACAATCAACCTCTTTAATTTCACCCAGCTAATAAAACTCCCCACCAGGCCAAAGAAAGATGGAACCTCCAGCTCCATCATTGTCTGGATCTTAGTGTCTCATCCAAATCTAATCTCAAATTCAGGAATCCTTCCCGACCCCCCCCCCCCAAGTAACCATCTCCAGCCATTGCTGACTGGTTCCCCTCCCCCCTTCATAAAAAACATCACTACATTCAAACCCAAAACCTGTCCAACTTCAACCCACAAACATTTTCAGACTGCCTAAAACTAACTGACTGGACACATTTAAGAACTCTGCCCCTTGACAACGCCATCAACTACTTTAATGAAACTCATCCGTACCTACTCAATAACCTTGCTCCTCTCAGGACCAAAAGAGTTAAAGCTATAACTTCTTCCTGGCTATCTAAGGAAACTAAACAGATCATGTTACTAAGAGACAAAAAGTGGAAACAATACCAAAGAAATAAGCAATCTAACACCCTACTAGAATTTAAACAACTCCACAACTCCATAGAAAAACTAATAACCAGAGACGGCAAAACATATTATTCGAAGCTTCACTCTGGACATGCTAACAACACTAGAACATTCTGGAATACTATCTCCTCCCTCTTTTACCCCAGCAGTAAAGACAACCCCTGCCCAAACCCTAACTGCTCTGATCAAAACACAGCCTCTCTGTTTAAAACCTTCTTTGTGGAATGTATAGCCAAACTTACTGCCAGCTTCCCCAGCTCCCCTCCAATATCTTCCCCTTCTCCCCATACTTTCCCCTCTGATCTCAAAACACATACCCCTTCTTTCAGCCTCAATCCTGTGCCCACACACATAATAAAAAATCTCGTCCTCTGACTGAAACCATGCTCCAACGCATCAGATAATTTACCTGCATCCTTCTTTAAACTATCTGCCAAGAGCAACGCCTTCCCTATCTCCATCATAATAAATAGGTCCATCCAAGAATCTTATGTTCCCTCACTTTGGAGACAAGCATTCATCATCCCACTCCATAAAGGCGGTAAAAACACTGACACCACTAATTTCCTTCCTATTGCCATTCTTTTCCCACTCTCAAAAGTCCTGGAAAAATGTATTCACTCACAACTGATGCCTTATCTAACACAAAACAACCTCCTAACCCCAACAGAACATGGATGCTGTCCTGGCCACAGTACCATCACTGCACTCCTCTCCTTCCTTGAGTCCATTAACCATGCTTGTGACTTCAGCAAAATTATGTCAACCCTGTTCTTAGACCTTTCCAAAGCCTTCAATGCCATTACCCACCCTATACTTCTATCACAACTCTCCTCCCTCAAACTCTCCCCTTCCACCATAGCCTGGTTCAGCAGCTACCTCTTCAAAAGGCAACAAGCTGTTAAATGGAAACATTCAACCTCTTCCTTTCTATACACCCCTACTGGGGTACCCCAAGTTTCTGTCTTTAGCCTCTTACTTTTCAATATATTCATCAACAACTTTCACCACTCCATCTCCAATTCTACACTAATCCAGTATGCAGATGATTCAACAATCATCTGCTCAGCTGACACCCTTTCCAACCTTCTGCAGATAATTCAGTCAGCTTTCTCAAATACTGAAACCTGGATGCAAAACAACTACATAGCCCTTAATGCCAATAAAACCAAATTAATGACTTTTTCCCCATCTAAACACTCCCCATTGATAAAAGCTCCTTCAAGACCATAACCCAGAATAACACCCCCATTGAAATTGTCCCCCATACCAAACTGCTCGGCGTCATTATTGACAAGCATCTAAAATTCGATATCCACATCCAAACTACCATTAAATAAAACACCAAAAATTAGGATTCCTATATAGGCATAACCTCTCCCTAATATATGATGCTCTTCTGTTCTCAGCTCAGCCTTTAAACTAAATTAGAAGCTTGCTACATTAAAGTCTGCAAATTTGCCACCAACTCTAGGAACTCATCCCATCACTGCATCTCCCTCCACTCACTGGAATGGCCCGAGCTTCCCAACTACCTAAACCTCCTTAAATTCACCACTGTCCATAAGCTCATATTTAACCTGTTCTCCTGTCCCACTCTCTCCACCTCCCCTAACCCCCTATATTCCTAATCACTCACTTAGGTCAGAAAATCAGAACCTGCTCAAACTCTACAAACCTTTACGGCTACCCGGACACTCTGCTATCCTGCTCCTTAGCTAAACTATAGAAGTCTCTCCCTTTCTCCCTTAGAAATACTCATAACCACTCTAACTTTAAATCCTTCCTCCATTCCCACCTATCTTCAAAGTGGGGATGCCCTTGCTCCTTCCCCACACAGGACCCTCCTATATCAAAACCCACCTTCTAACTCTGTGCATCATCCCTGCACTCACATTATTTGCCCTCTTATTCCCCCTTAATCTCCAGATTTTGTTAATAGCTTATTTCCAACAATTTCTCGTCCTCAATTGTAATTCACTGTTAATGACCCTTATACTGTACTGTTGCTAGGTTTTTACTACTATTATTGTGGAATGTAATATTTCAATTGTAATTCACTGTTAATATAGCAATAACCCATGCCTGGGTGTGGGTAATGCTGGATTTACCCATGGCTGGTGTGGTTTGGTCATGAGGGTGAAGCCCGCATGGCTAAACAAAGACAACCGTGGGTAAATCCAGCATTACCCACACCCAGAAGTGGGTTATTGCTATTATACAATGACATTATTTAAGAAAAAAAATACTTTTCTTAAATAATGGCATTGTATAATGCCTCCTTGCTGCCCTTCCACAGCTGTCTGGTATTCTGCGGCAGTTCTGATGTACTGCACATGCGTATGCTTACGCAGTACATCAGAGCTGTGGGCAGAAGCAATGGAGAAAGCAAGATCTCTGTTGCTTTTTACAAACTGTCTTGCTATGTTAAAGGAGTTTAACATAGCAAGACAGCTTTAAAAAAAGCAACGGAGAATCTCTGTTGCTTTTTTAAAAGTTGTCTCGCTATGTTAAACCCATTTAACATAGCGAGACAGTTTTGAAAAAAAGCAATGGAGAAAGAAAGATCCCTGTTGCTTTTTACAAAGTGTCTCACTATGTTAAAGGAGTTTAACATAGCTAGATAGCTTTAAAAAAAGCAACGGACAATCCCTGTTGCTTTTGTTAAAGCTGTCTCGCTATGTTAAACCCATTTAACATAGCAAGACACCTTTAGAAAAAGCAATGGAGATAGGAAGATCTCCGTTACTTTTTTTAAAGCTGTCTCGCTATGTTAAAGTTGTTTAACATAGCGAGACAGTGTGTAAAAAGCAACAGAGATCTTGTGTTCTCCGTTGCTGTAAAAAAAGAGTTATACTAATGGAAAAAGTCCGGGCAACCAGACCTTTTTCTATTTCTATAACTCTGATTTACAACAGCGTGCACGTTTTGGAATATTAATGGGGGGGGCGTTGTATAATGACTCAGACTATACAGTTGCTAGATTTTATTACTATTATTGTAGAATGTAGATTTTTTTTTACTGTAGAATGCTGCACATAAAGCTGTATGACTTCTTTGCTTTGTATGTATATATGCTAACATGTTTGTCGTTGTTACTGGAGCTTTTTTCCCTGGGCTTCCACTGAAAATGGGCTATTTTTAGGCCCAGTGGACTTCCCCAGTCATCAAACTGAAATAAATAAATAATAAATAAAATACTGATGGCTGATGCCAAGATTAAGAAAAGAATTATACTAGTCAATATTTTTTTGTTGATGAAGTTATATATAGCTTCCAATTGGTTGAACCCTTTACAGGCATCATGGCAAAAATTTCATAGTAGCACCCAAAATACATATTCACACATAAATTTTAAATTGATTATTATAAAAAAATGTAAAAATAAAAAAATAATAAAAAATCTTTTTAACATTGTTTTAACTTTAATTCCACTATTCTCTCTTATTCTCTTCTCTGGGAAAACTGACTGTTGAATTTTATTGAGATAAGTCTTATTCTTTTAGTTCTTTTTTTTTTCTTTTTTTTTTTTTTTTTTTTTGTATATATATGTATGTTGTAATGATCTTCTATGTAACTGTTGGAGTATATATTATGTACAGTTGGTAGTTAGTTGTATAAAAAATAAAAAAAAAAAAAAAAAAAAAAAAAGAAACTGGTAGGGGAAGAACCATGATCCATGGTTCTGTTATAAAAATAACAGATTGCAAATGAGGTTATTATGCTATAAGAGCAAACTGCTTGGAGATCTTGTTAATATAGATTCATGAGACACCTTTCCTTGCAAGTGTTGCAGCTTTTATAACTATATTAATAGTGAGAGCAGTTTTGTGCACTGAATTAGATGGTATAGATGCACCTTTAAGCTCCATGCAGATTGCACCACGAGAAACTTGGTTTATTCAGCATGATGTGATGCATGCACTAATTTTTTTGTAGGAAAGACCAACCATTCATTGTTAGAGTGGATTAGGGAGCATATATATAGAATTTGTATAAGAGATTATAAGAATGTTCTAGCAAGACACTGCATGGAGACAGACAATACATTTTTTTTAATTTATGGGTATTAAAGTATTAAAGGAAAGTGAAAGGTTGGGTGATTTTAGGAATATAACTTAGAGGCAAGAGACTAAGTGGATTATTAAACTGCAGGCAGATAAGGAACCAGGGTTAAATGGCAAGGTGTAAAGACCAAGAACCAAAACGAAATATCTGCAACACCAAAATGAACCAAGCCTGGAACACAGTACCACAAGAACTCCACCAGGATAATAGTACACACATTTTATTGAGCACTTTTGTCAGGTTGTAACAAAAGACTTCTTCAGAACAATACAAAACCACAAATACATCCATTAAATACAATGCTGAAATAAGAACACATGACATAATCAACCAATAGCACACCTCAACACATTAAATGTCAACAGACTTTCCTAATTTAAAATCTACATGAAAATGACTTGTATAAAAAACACATATTTAAAACAGCTAAAGACAAGTTAAATAAATATGAATGTAGCTTATAAATAGTGTATAAACATTTACTACCCTTAGGCTGTGCAATTATACAGCATATGAACGCATCCTAAGCAAGCTGCCAATACTGATGCTGTCATTAAGTCTTGGGGGTGCCTTTAAGACTTACATTGAAATCTAGGGAACTGGTCTATTGAAATGATACTTTGTATATCTGAGTGGCTATTTTGTACTTAATGTTCATGTCTTATTGGTTGTTTTAGAACTATATATGTGCTGCCTTAACTTCTGTGAAGTATGGTGTGATGAAACACCATATAGCGGTGTGAAAGCACTTACTGTAATAAAGCTAATTTGTATTTGCTTTTAGTCTATGTGTGCTCCATTTTTTACTTTTTGACTTTATTTAAAGATAACAAAGGTCCAATTTGTTTTCTTTATTAGAAAACTATCCCCTTAATAGTTGGTGTCCAATGTGTGCACGTGAGTTTAATTATGCTTTAGAGAGGAAGCAAAGTATGAAAGAAAGGGTGAGTTATGGAAAACTCAAGAATACTCTTAAGAAAGCTAATTTATCAATATGTTAAAAGGGGATATATATATATATATATATATATATATATATATATATATATATATATATATATACACACAAGGGGATAAGATCAGGTATATAATTTATAGTATCCCTTGGAGTAGTTTAAGGATCTAGTCATTTAATAGGCTTTTCAGATCGCAAGATGATATTTGCAGCATTTGGGAAAACATTTCAAAAAAAATTTGGGGGAGATTTAAAGAATTATTATGGAATTTGTTAAGACAGACCATTTTCAGACTTATTTTAAAAGGCTTTAGAATAATTTAGAAATAAGGAACTTGTATGAAATTGCTGGAAATATTACTAAAGACTTCAAAATGTCTCACATGCTGTTGTGCTTGATTTATTAGACTGCATGGTTTTGCAGATACTTTTGCGAGTTTGATAAAGGAACTATATGAGTAATACTATTTTTTAATCTCTTTACCTAATGGATGTACAGGCAAAGAAATCAGAGGATCATGGGAGATTACTAGGCTTTTGACCCAGAGGTCATTTTAAGCCTAGCCATTTCATCCCAATGTAATACCATAGAAATGCTAGTCAATACCCAAGGCTGCATTCAGTGATGACTGCCCATATCCAGGAAGGTTATGGGTGCTATCCCAGGTAAGAATTTATGGTACACCATCCACTTGTTCAGGTTCCTCTTGAACAGTGTTATTGAGGTGCTCTGTTTCACATGGATTGGTAGCCTGTTCCAAAGACGCGGCAGTCACTGGAAGATAAATCTGTCCCTCCAGCATGTCCTATTTAAGTCACAGACCATATGTGGGTCCCTTGAATGGGTATCCCTAGTCCCATTTGATTTAGGGATATGCAGCAGGTTCATTAAGTTTGGGACTTGGATTGTTATGTAGGCCAGGCATGAGTCTTCTCTAAGAAGTCTATATGATACGAAGTATTGTGAGAGGGACTTCTGTCAGTCTGTTTAAGGCACATGGTGGAGCTCCTTGATTTTCTTTGTTAGAAACCTCTGATGCCCCACCAATTGCAGCAGGTGCTTAGTACGGTACATGCCAAATGGGGGGGGGGTCTCAATTGTGGGCCAGATAAGTGTCAAGTATAGAGTGGTTATAACCTCTTTTGCTCTCAAGGTGATGCCATTACTAATCAAGTGTGCTATGTAGAAGGCTTTCCTTACTACAGTAGACACATGGTGGTTGAAGCTAAAGTCACAGTCAACTTGTGATCCCTGGTCCCTTACCACTTCGTGGGTACTTAGGGTATTGTTCTTGATTTGATAGTGTAAAGGGACATTGTTTGTGCCGAATGGAATGATGATGCATTTTTTTGCATTCAGTTTGAGACTGTGACTAATACACCAGTCGTTGGTCTGACTGGGACCCTCCTGGAGTATACTGACATCATTTCAGGATTCAATGATTGCACCTAGTTTGCAGTTGTCTGCATACTTGGTCAGCCACAACCCCTTATGACCTGAACTTCTGAGAAGTATATACCAAGCAGTAAGCAGCCAAGCACTGACCCCTGTGGCACCCCACTGGTAACAGGTCTGCTGGTTGATGTGGAGTCACCCAGTTTGATAGTGTATGTCCAGTCTGTGAGGCAGTTGGCAACCCATCTTACAATAAAGGGATTTACATTCAGTTTGCTAAGTTTACCGGTAATACCTGAATGTGGGATTGTGTTGAAAGCCTTTGCCAGGTCGAGGTATGCTGTGTGCACAGATTTGCCCACATCAATGGCCTTGGTCACATTTTCAAAGAAATCTGCCAGATTTAGCAGGCAGCATCTGCCCTTGATGAAGCCAAATTGGGTAGGATCCAGGGTTTGAAGGTCACCTATGTCTTTATTTATGAGGTCCATAATGATAAGCTCCATGCAGTGGCGGCTGGTGACTTCAAATCAAAGGATGGCTACAGGAGACAGCTGAATGGGTGGGGCCAATGGGAAGGGGCACAGCCAACTAGAAAAGGGAGGAACTATGCTCAAAAACACAAAGCTGGAACTTTCATTAAATACGCTGCCCTGGATGCCAAGCCGTCATTATGAGAGTCCAATCAGGACAAAATGAAGCGTAGAAGAAAAAGATATTTCAATGCATTGGCTGTATGACAGCTTACTTAATATCTAGATGGAAACAAAAAGCTTGCAAGGCATAAAAAAATAAATTACTTTTTAAATACATTACTGGAATGCCAGTCAAAGTCAAGTATAACTAAAACAAGCAGCACTCAACTCAAACCACTTCTCCTTGCACTGCAGTTCTAATTATAATTTATATTCAGCTTTATAAAAGTACCAAGTAACATGCTGAAAGTAGCAATCTCTGTGATTCCCCCACTTGTAAAAATGTTTCTTATCCAATAAAGACCTGCTGCCTGACAACTATCTACTTGTTTCATGGTGAAAACATGATGAAAGTAAAAAATGAACAGCAAACAAGAAAGAAGATAAAGATAAATTGCTTAAAAGATTACTGCACAGGTTATGGACCACACATGATAGATTGGCATTCTGTTTAGTTTATGGGTAAAGCCTGCAAAGATGACTGCAAGTCTCCAACAAATGTAATGAGCTTCTTAAAATACTGTAATCCTGTCCTTTATTACAAATACTGTCATATGCATTTCAGTACCCAAGGCTTATACGTTATCTAGTTATGTAAGTATTCTCTGCACGACAACAACAAAAAGGCTTTCAATGTTGGTAATTGTTTAACAGTATGCTTATTAAAGCTTACTTGCATCTTACAATCTTAGACAAGCTTACCTGATGGTCATTAAAACATTTCTACTTAAAGAGAGCAACAGGGTACTGTGACAGCATGCCTTTCCTGAATAATAAGAAGCAAAATCAGCAGTATAAAAATATGACAGAAAACCAGAACATTCTGCAAAATCAAGCAAGGACAGACAAAAAGCTACTGTAGTACTTGTGTCTACCTTGGATGGGGGGACACTTGGCACACTTACACTGCATAACTGCTCCTTGCCTTGCTTGGACACATCTGGAGTCACTTCATGAGGGAGTGGGATGCAACAAGAATGTCAAAATTTGAAATGTCTCTGGCTGACTGTGATGGCCCTGACACATTTGCCATACCGCTCAACCTCAGAGCAAGAAATCTGGGCAAAGTCATACATAGAAGTGGGACAAGGCGCAAAAATAAGGACAATATTTAAATATTGCTCTTATAAACTTTCTAATAGAATAGTAGATCTTGCATTAGTATGAATTTTCTGAAGGGTATGAAATCTGAAACTCAAATGTCTGTCATTATTTTCTAATTCAGTCTTTAATGATTTGCCTCTAATTTGCCAGAAAACCACAATTTTATGAAAAATGGACCAAAAATGTGATGCAAAAATATAAAGTAGCCACACAATACAGCTGGTAACCTGTCAAAGAAAATGCACTTTTTAAAGTATTCGTACTGTTAACTTGAGCAGCTGACAAAATAAATTAGTCTACATGCATTTCTGAAATAAAAGTAATCTATAACTTTGATTATTACAGTTATTTATTAATTGTAAACCTCCACATTTTCTTCCAAAATTGCCATTTTGTGGAGGGATTATTAGAGGGAGAGCAACATTTTGAGCCAAAATCGGGGACAGTTGAGAGGTTTGGATGTACCTAATTCTATAAAGCAATTTATTTGCACGTACCTCTCAACCTGTTAATGCAGGAAATCTGGACAAGGCAAAATATATTGGGGGACCATACAAACAGAACTAAATATTGCTCTTGTATAAACTTAGTTGATAGAATAATAGGTCTTGCTTTAGCATGCATTTTTCTGAAGGTTATGAAGTCTGAAACTCAATGTCTGTCATTATTTAGTGAATTAATTCTTAAATTATTTGCCAGAAAACCACAAATGTTATGAGGAACAAACCAAAAATAAGAAGCACAAATCTATTCATTCTGTGAAAATCTGGGCAGTTGAGAGGTATAGTTCAGCTGGGGCTGTCTTTGAGTTTGCCGCCCTTCCCCTTAACAAAATTATGGTTGAATGGAGCATCCCCCCTGTAGCCATTCCAATGTCCCATTACTTGGCTATTTTGCCCCATTTACCATAAACACTATAATGTGCATACTGCTTTACTTCTACGATGATTTAGATTTCATTTGAAAGTTTTATTTTGCATTTTACAGCACAAACACTAAGACATCTGCTAAACAATGCAACACAGTCTCAAAATGAAAACAGACTTAGCATTAAAATTTCTCTGCCCTTAAAACTCACATTCATTGAAACAGCATTGAAATCCACATTCAAAGAAAATACATTTGGCTAGTATAAAGATTAACTTTGGGCTGTTTTCAGATGATAGGCCCCTTGCACACAAGACATACATGTGTTGTGTGATACACCTTCCTGATTGTATTAAATTTTTTTAAATGTATTGTTTTGAACATTTTTCCAGTAAACAATGAAACAAAATGCAAGCATCAATAATGACAAAACTTCCCAGTTGAGAACATTTCCATCATAAAAGTTTACTCAAACTTATACAATCCACCAGTATCAGTAAATATGCACAATCTCTGCAGAAGTAAAAGTCATCTATAAAAATTCCACATTAAAGAGATCTGCAACTAATGAAGAAATTGCTGCTAGCAAACAACTTCATTTTTCATTGTTTCATCTGCAAATAAAGTGCCTGTATCTTCGCCAAAGAGGACATTCTCAGTACGGCAGCATCCACCTTCTGTCGGAGTAGAACCCACAGCTTTCTGCATCAAAAACAAGTACACTATCTGTTGTGCTATTAGCAATGCAAGGAAGCTTAGCATAAACAGCATTAAGCTTCTCTTCCTCTGCAGCTCTCAGCTCCTTGTAAAATCTACTTGATACTCAACTGTATCTCTCAACTTCGCAGCACAAGAAATTTGGAAAAAGTCCAAATTTATGGGGGGGGGACAAAAGCCCAAAATCCAGAGGCACATTTTAAAGATTGCTTGTATAATCTTGGAAAGTTGCTAATATAAAACCATATATTTCATTGCCAAGTCTTGAACCCAGGACCCTGTGCAAAACAGTCAATGCAACATACCACTATGCCAAATCAGCTGTTTTATGAAAGAGAAGAAGACTGAAACTTAAATGGCTACCATTTAGTTAATTCAATTCTTGCCATAGCTGTCAACCTCTTAGCACAAATCACCTGGACAAAGCCAGTAATGGGGGAATACAGCCCTCAAACTTATTCATTGAATTCAGTTCTCACGATAGCTCTCAACCTTAGCACAAAAAAACTGGATGAAACCAATAATTGGGGGATACAGTCCCAAAAATAGGGACAAATTTCAAATATTCATCTTATAAACTTAGAAAATTGCTAGAATAAAAGGTTTTGTGTTACTATGTACTTTCTGAAGAATATGAAGTCTGAAATTCAAATGCCTGTCAATTTTATTTAACATTTGTTAACCAGAAAAGTCTGACTTGGAACAAAAGCCAATTTTCAGCAGAGGCCAAGGGATAAATACTGCAGACACATGTCTTTGTAACATGGGAGGACACCAAAGCAAGCCCACACACAAGCTGTGTGAGTACCTGCAATGATAATACAATCCAAAGAGCTTCATTCTTGATAATGTACGCTCTGCAAAATAAATCCAATAGCCTTGATAATGTACGCTCTGCAAAATAAATCCAATAGCCTCTACTCTGCAAAATAAATCCAAACAGCTTCATGAGACTCTGCAAAATAAATCCAAACAGCTTGGCTTCATTCATGTGCGCGCTGGAATGCACACTTCCGGTTTCCCTTTTGTGAATGTTCCAAGACTGCTGATCTTGAAGTCCGATCACCTTCCAGTCTATGCAGTTAGCACTGCATAGATGTCTGAGGCATCAGCAGTCTGCTGCCTTTTTTCTGAATCCGGACTGGTAAGGCAGAAGTCCAGATTCATATATTCACTTTCTATGTGAAGTTATTGGATTGTGCCATTGTGGTTCACAGCTGGGGGGGGGCTGCAGTCCTGCAGTCCAATATCACGAGCCGCCACTGGTTCCATGGCCTTACAGATGAGGCTGGTCAGGCTTTTGAGTCTGTAATTCCCCGGGTCTGTTGCTAGGCCACCTTTGTGTAGGGGTATAACTGTGTTGCTATTTTCATTCCGCAAGAACAAAGCCTGTGGTTAGGATATGATTGAAAGGGGTACTTAGTGGTGATGCTAGTTCATGTTTTAGCTTGGTTAGAAGACAGCCTGGGATGTCATTTGATCCCATAGAGGCTGTGTTTTTTCCTTGGATAAGGCTTTGAGGATCTGCTCTTCAGATCTGTAGGGTGGGTGGGGGTGTTGGGGAAGGTTTGTGATAAGTTAGGAGGGGATAAGGGAGTGAAATTGTTGCCAAACCTATCTGCTAGCAGGTTTTCTATCTCAGTGAGGTCAGTGTCTGTGATAATGTTGGCCACTTGTTCTGCACATGCTTGGGTCCTACCTTTTAGGCTATGTACATAGCCGTACAAGGCCTTATGGTTATCCTTGGCTGTACTTGTTAAATTTCTTTCAAAGGAGCCCTTGGAAGATTTGACAAGTTGCCTTATTTGCCTGTTGAGGCTGAGGGGTGTTTTTGCATTGTTGGGGCCTTGCCTTTGTTTTCTTGGACAGCAACTTTTTGCATTTATTGTAAAGTTTGTTGATTCTGGATGTCCACCATGGCAGCTTGTATTTACTTAGGGTGTCGGGGTAAGGACAGTTTGTTCCAGGGCATTTGAATTAATAAAGTCAAGGAACTTTGCACTAGCAAGTTAGGGCTAGTGTACACATCCCATTTGATAGTGGGATAAATGAAATCCCTCATAACTAGTATGTTCAGTATAATTTAGATTGTCTCCAGTTTGGTCAAGTAGGCTTTGTGAAGAATGTTGTAAGGTAAGGGTGTTCCTTGAACCTTGTACTGTTTGACTTCATCATGAAAACAAACTAAAAAGAGAATGCTGAGGATGGGAGGGAAGGGAAGATTACCTTTTACCAATTCTATTTAGCTATGCAAGGTGACAGGACTTACGTTAATAAAGAAGGAAATGCAATTAAGTATGAAGCTGATATTTTATATAATGAATTAAAAGGGACAGATTTACTGATAAATAAACAGAAATGGAAAGTTTTTGGTGAGATGTACAGGAAAGGAGAAATGTACTTTCCAAACAAACTGGTACTGGATATTAAGTTTGGTTGATGTTTCAGATGTTATAATAAATGCATGAAAAACACTTTTTGGAGAAGTTAGGGAAATTATTAAACTATGAAAGGCTGATAAACCCCATGGAATTAATTGTATGGTATCACTTAAACCTTTTTTAAAAGCCAGACCATTGAAACATTAAAATTATGTATCAAATGTTTTTTGTACTATGTATTATTTGTACATTTTACCAATAGTTTGTAATTTTTAAATATTTTTAGCTTTTAAGTAATTAAAGTTTTTAGATAAATGCACTTTCTAATTTAGTTTGTACATTTTCCACTGTGATAGGCTGTCTTTTAATTTAAATTTGGCTGTTCAGTACTATGATAAAAAATAAAGGAAACTGCTCAGGTGCAAAACCATGCAGAAAATAGCAAGCAGCATACAATGAGTCTCTTCAGACCAAAGTCATATAAATCACACCAAACAGCATACGACAAGTCTCTTCAGACCAGGAATATAAGAATAATCCAATCCAATGAAGCAAAATGCTGTTAACTTCTTTAAAACCAATTTTTTTATTAGCAGATATCTGGTAAGCGCTTTCGCCAAAGTGGCTTCTTCAAACCATAAGAGTATAAAGCAGTTCAAGACACACCTTATATACATTCAAGTACACCTTCAATTACTAATTAAGCCTAATGATGACATCATAATTAAAGCATATACATTTAAAGTGAACAATCAAATAGTATTACAATACACCTATACAAGTAGTAAAGGCAAAATATTTAAAACATTATTAATGCATAAAAATGGACATCACTTAAGCATCCTAAAGATATTATATAAATAATATCTTTAATCCATCAATAAAACAATTTATTATAAAAAATAAAAAATGTTTAAAAAACTATTTAAAATGAAACCTTCTGTTTTTAAGAGCTGGTCTTAAAGGGACCTTATCATTAAGACCAGGGTGAATATGTGCTTGCAGTCTGATAATCCAGTTAGTTTAATTTCATTTGGTATAATTCCTTAGGTCCCCTCCCCTCAAACTAGGTGTATTAATATATAAAACTAAAAACTTAAAAGTATGTGAATTGTTGGTTTCTAAAACATATTTAGACAAAGCGTTGGTGTTTGACCGAATACAGATCTGATATAAGTGCTCCCTCACCCTGTCCTGTTATTTGGATTATTTGTTCAGCAGTATGATTTAAGTCTGAAGAAGTGATGAGTTTGGATCGTGAAAGCGCTAACTTCTCATTAAATGTTGTTTGTTTTCTTCCTTCAGTTGTGGTTTGTTCCTTATTTTGTTGTTATTTTTCGCTTTGAGGTGAATACCAAGCATTTTACCAAGTATCTGTGCCTTTTTCATTACTAACTCCAAGATCACCATACATTGCAGGAAATGGAATACAGTCTTAGACCTGGCATATGTAGGTCCCCCTTTTTGCAGATTCTTTCTCATTGTTCCAGGAGTTGCAATTACTAATCTCAGAATTTAAAACTGCTATTATTCTGTTTCTTAAGAACAGTGTGCTGGCCAGTGTTAAGAAAGCATTTTTCAAGCTTATATGCTGAGATGAAAGGAAGTAAGTAGAAAGAGAGAGAGGAAGAAAGTAAAGAAAATATTCAATATGTATATAGAAAAAAATGCCATATAGAAAAATAAATAATGGAAGAAAAATGTGTTCATTTTAAGACTGAAAGGAGGAAGAAGCTGAAAATGACAGAATGGGTACAAGTTTTAGGTTTTGGAGAAAAGATAAGTATTAGTTATTTTAGGCAGGTGTCTTTGGAAAATGTTATTGTGGTTATTATAAAGTACTGAGAAGTGATATCCCACCACTGACAACAGTAATCAAGGAGCCTCAATCCTCACCACTAGCACCAGTGGGGGACATGCACTGGGAGGATGACAAGTACACACACACAGTATTTCCTCATGCAGCTCTCTGCATCAAGTGCAATATTCCTTAAGAGCACACAGAGACCACAGTCAGTCTGGTCTGGGTTCTCCCTCTTTCTCCAGATCCCGAATAAGACTCCCCACTGCCACAGTTATATAGGGTTGATATATCAGCTGAGTGGCCAAGCCAAGACCTCCAGCACCCTCTCTGTCCAACCAGTGCTTCATACCCTGCCCAAGTAGCTGACACACGCACACTTTGAGGTTTGATTTACATACAAACACACACATACACTTGGGAAAGGCTAGCACAGGTTTACTAGCTATGGCCCCTTTTGCCCAGGTTATAAGGTAGTTATCACTGCCACCAGCCACGTCCTTATCAGCTACTTTAAGGCCCTTAACAAAGGGGGTCCAATCTTACTGTGGAATGTTACTATCAATACAAATGGTAGTTTGACCAAGAGCAAGGCTGTTAGGAATGGACCACAGTGTCACCAAATAAGTATGCAAGCACTCTCAGAACTTAAATATGTCTCACAAATATCAGCCACAGTGAAAGGTTTAAATATATTTAATAATAAATAATAAAAGGACAAGGAAATACTATATATAGTTACAGTTACATCAAAGTTCAAAACCACAGGAAATATTTAAAACAACATTGCAGCACAGTCTCAAATAAATAAATAAAGAAAACATCCAAACTATACTTCACTATATTCCTGACTGCATCTAAGAGAAATTACGGTACCCTAGTTACCTTACTTACAGAGTAAGCAGATATGGTGAGTGGATGTTCTTGTCAGGTCAAAAACAAAATACAAAATGCTCAGTCTCTCTCAGAGATTTCCCAAATTAATATCCCAAATATTACTGCTGGGATACTTGCAGAATGACATCATTTCTTTTCATCTGACTTCAGTTCTCAGGCTCAACGACAGAAGTTTAAACCTCAAAATGCACTCACTCGAGGCTTTTCTCAAAATGAAGAACATCGATATTTGTGCAATAACTGAGACCTGGTTCAAGGCTCAAGAGAGTACCCTAGGAATTTCAGGCTACAACTCATACCACATATTTCATCCACAGAACCTGGACTGAAACACCAAAGGAGGAGGCGTATCCATATTCATCAAGGATAACCACACCTCCAGACTAGTTGCAAAGTATGATGTCTCAGAGATCATTCAAGTGCAACTGACAATGGGCAAAACTGCAATCCAGACTGTAGCTTGCTACAGATCACCATCCCTGCCCCAAGACCCCCACTCCTCGTTCCTTGAGGTACTGGAAAACATAAGGGTCCAACCAAACACCCTAATACTGGGTGATTTCAATTACCAAATACATCAACTGGGAAAACTACTCAAGCAATAATACCTTTGTTCAATGCTTCCTGGAATATATTAACTCAAATGCCCTGGACCAGCTTATCAACACCCCCACAAGGGGCGACAATATACTAGACCTGGTCATCACCAACATGGGGGACAAGTGATGAGTCTCGTCTGCAAGGCCATGGAGCACATCATCATGGAACTCATAAACAACAACATTGGGAACCTACAAACCTTAGACCCTACCTAGTTTGGCTTCGTAAAGGGCAGGTCATGTCTTCTAAACCTGGTTGACTTTTTCAAGATGGTCGCCAAAGCAATCAATGAGGGAAAGGTGGTCCACACGGCATACCTTGACCTTGCGAAAGCCTTTGACACCATTCCCCACTCGGGAATTATAGACAAACTCACTAACCTAAATATAAACCCCTACATTACAAGATGGGTTGCTATGTGGCTCATGGACAGAACCCATACAGTGAAAACAGGAAACTCTAGCTCTGACGCCAAACCTGTGACAAGTAAAGTACCCCAGGGCTCAGTCTTGGGACCTCTCCTGTTTGGTATTTACTTCTCTGAGGTACAAGCAAACACAGAGGGACTTTGGCTAACAAAGTTTGCAGACGACTGCAAACTGGGTGCCATAACTGAGACTCCTACTGATGTAGATATCCTTCAGAAAGGTCTCACTGAAACAGATACATGGTGCCAAAATCATGACCTCGAGGTAAATGCCAAAAAGTATATTGTCATCCTCTTCAGGATAAACCAAGTACCCACTAATTACCAAATAGGTGGCAGCTCACTTAACACAGAGAGAGACCTAGGGACCCAGGTGGATATTAACCTCTCCTTCGATAAGAACATTGCTAAAGTGGTTAGAAAATCCTTCTACATGGCCTGCCTTATCACAAAGGGGTTTGCATCTAGAAAAAAGGAAGTTATTGTCCCTCTCTACTCATCACTCATTAGACCCATTATTGAGTACAATGCCCCATTCAGGATCATACCTCTCAACCTGGAAACATCAAAAATCTGGACAAAGCCCATGAAAAATAGGTACAAATCTGTACACTGATTAACATCTAATTTGCATACATAATTACATTGCCCCACCCACTCCAATGGAATTGTGGGGTATCAATTTTCAAATGCAAACTGAAGAACAGACAACCAAAATATGGCACCACTGACCCCCTGCAGCCATTCCAATGAACCATTATCTGGCGATTTCACCACATTTACCATAAACACTAATGTGTGCATACTGCTTTACTTATACAATGATTATTTGTATTTATTCTTAAATTTTGTAGCACAATGCACAAAACACTAACATATATCTGCTAAACAAAGCAATAGTACTTTCTCACAATGAAAATAGACTTAGCATTAAAACTTCACATTCATTGAAACCCACACCACATCCAAAGAAAATGCATCTGGCCGGTGGTGGATAAAGATAACCTTTCGGCTGTTTTCGAATCATAGGCCCCTTGCACACAAAACAAGAAACATACATTCTTTGATACACCTTCCTGACTTTATTAAATTATATTCCTTGCATAACACAGCACACTTAAGACTTAGAGCGCATTTTAAATTATTTATCCAGTATGCAATGAAACAAAATGCATGAAACAATAATGACAAAACTGCCCAAGTCAGAACATTTCCATCATAAAAGTTTACTTACACACACACACACACACACACACACACACACACACACACACACACACACACACACACACACACACACACACACACACACACCCTGGCTGTCATAAATGAAAAGCAGTAGAACCCACAGCCTTCTGCATCAAAAAGCAAGCATTCTACCTGTTGTGCTACGAACAACACAAAGTCACAAACCGATTTGGCATAAGCAGCACTGCTTAGACCAAATAAATGAAAAGCATATGCAGATAGTTCTAACACAAAATATAAGTGCCTACTGTAAAGTAAGAAACACACACACACACACACACACACACACACACACACACACACACACACACACACACACACACACACCTACTCTTGAAACAAAATAAATTTTTCCAAAATAACTAATTCTACAATAGGTTAATATAAATCAATCAGGTGTTCCAGTCTCACAGTCATTGCATACTTAAATACTCTACAATATGTACTCACTATTGCATATATCTAGCATCCATATGCAAGCTTGTTTCCTGTGCACATCCATTTCTGTTTAGCCAGTAATTAAATATAAGAACTGAGACTGCTGTTACTAGCCAGACAAATAAGCAATTTGTAAATGAAGCCCTAAAAAATAATGTCTTAGATGGACAGGCAGTGTGATAAGCCAAAGTGCCTTTCTGTTTACATGCCACAATAGTTTTAGAGGGCAGTCTGCTTGAGACATGGTATAATCATGGTGTAAGTCATTCTGTTACAGCATGATGCCATCATGCAATCCATCTGGTATGGCGTATTACAAATGGTCTACCTTAGAGTGTTAAGCCACAATTTTTGTGTGCCACACGAGGTATACATTTCTTACCAGTCTTGTCACTGTTTTTCTCAGACATGGATTCATATCAGGCACACTTAAAACTTCTTGTTGCCCTTAAAAGCACTTAAAAGCATAAATCTCTCAAGTCAAGCAGGGCCAAACATGGATAAACCTACATGTCTATATCTAGGTCTTTATCTATATCGATCTATCTATCTATATAGAGAGAGATCTATGTATATATAGGCAAGATAAAGACTTGTATCAAATATCACTTACACATGCATTAAGTTTAGCAGGTGACAAATACCAAACTCCAAGCCCTTGTATGGGACCCACCTTTATCCTGAAAAAAGAATTTACCAAAATCAGGTAATACCACATGTCCAAACAGTATGCTTTCTTCCCCAAATAACACCCCATAGGCAGAAACAAAAGAATTAAAACTTAACTACATTCTTGTCCATAGTGCCTCCAGCAAAGTTCTAGAACTACAAGCATTTGTTGTTCTTTGAAATACGGATAGTACCAAAAGTAAAAAAGGTTAGTATACCAGACTTTGGTATGTTCTACCAAGGACATGGATCACTGTGGTTCAGGCAGAGTTGTACTAGTAGCCTTATATCATCTTACTCGTACTGTGTATGAGAAGCTGTGTTGTTACCAGAAAAACAGGGAAGTCTTTACAATTGAAAATCTTAAATCCTATAATCTCACTGAGATTCACTTTCCTGACAGACAACCAACAGTGTGTAAGATGACACTATATTGCTGAATAAATATTATGTCTCTAACACACAAAAACTTACCATATCTGCCGAAAAATCCATCCCAAGCAAGTTCTTTCATTCAGCGGCCGCTCGCACTTGAAAAACAGTCCCAAACAAGCTCTCCATGCTGCTGCAGGCCAGCGGCTAGTCCCAAACTATTCCCGCTCACATTTGAAACAGCCAGCCGGAAATGCATGAGTTCCTTTAGCTCAATTCCGACAGGCTGGCAGAGGGTTCTGACATCATCGCGCAGGCTGGAATCTCCGAGGGAGCTGATGTCATCGCGTACGTGATGACGTCAGCTACACAAGCCACGAAAATTAAAAAACAAATAGAAAAAATCGGAAATGAAGGCTTGCCACTTGGGAATCGTGGCACCCCTTCATTTGAACCCCAAAACTCAGTAAAAAACAAGCAATTTGGCACAGTTGAGAGGTATGTTCAGGATGTACCTTACTAGACACCTGCAACAACTGGAGAGGCCTGAAAAATACCTCACCAAGAGGATAATGGGCCTAAAACAGATGCCCTATGCCACCAGGCTAAAAAAACTCCAACTGTACTCTGTTGCATACCGGCTACTCAGAGGTGATCTCTGCCTGACATACAAGGCTATGTCAAACCCCGAATTGCTGGAAATACACAATCTAGGGACCTTAACCTGACCTCAGCAATAAACAGGACTTGTTGGAGGGACAGATTCGTGTCTCAAAGACACCCACTGCTCTGGAATAAGGTACCCATATATGTGAGGCAGAGCTCCTCATTAGCGCTCTTCAAGAGGAATCTTGATGAGTGGATGGGGAACAGGAAATTCACCCCAGGAATCACTTCTGTGGCCCTGCTCGACAGAGGCGCAGGTAACTAAATCACGTGGGAGGAGCAAGCCAAAATTTTTTGGCTAGGCTTAATTATGCCCTAGGGCCAATAGCCTAGTACCCACCTATGAACCTATAAAAATAACAGCATTTAGCATCTACCTGTGAAAATACATAATCATTTTTTTCCCCTTAGATCTAAGGCAGATCCTGAAAGTCATTAAACAACAAATCAAACCTAGTAATTATTTCTCTTTCAAGATAACACAGAGAGCTCCCTAGTATAGACATCCTATCTCTGGCTGTCATAAAATAATTTAAATTTTCAGCTACTTTTCTAAAATTAACCTCCTGTGTTCTAGTTTCCATTGTTTAAATATATACATCTAAACAGTTACAATAGTGTATATATATTTCTGTCCTAATCCAGCAAGGTACACTGTCACACCTCTAAGCTTAGTACTTTACAAAATATTTCTTCAGCACACATCTGTACAAACCATCTTATATGACATACAGTTCTAATACATTTGTAACACAAGCATATGAATCATGCTGATATTCACAAATGACATAATAATTATTTACAAAATTCCCGATAGCTGGGCTGGCAGTATCTCCTTTCGTGACACAGGTTATAATAATAAGATTCTGTTACAAAGTATTTAGGTGATTTGGAAAGGGAAATGTGGAGAGGTTTTAATGTAATAACCAATGGAATAATGAGGAAAGGATTAACCAAGTGATAATATGTTCCTGAAAATGCTTAAAGAAAGGTATATAACTACAACTTATTTACAAGATAGAAACTGTCTTAAAATTATGAGATTCTTTTTTTTCTGGATATTCTTGTTTGAGATGAAAGGGTTTCATTTTGTATAGCATCTGATTTCAGAAATTTAATAAAGTACACCACTCTGATGTTTCATACCTTTGTGTGATACCACAAGCTCAGCATAACACCTTAGCTGAAGGCTGGCATCTCAAGAGTGCAGCAGACCTTTATTCAGTAATACAGCATCGACACTGAAAAACAAATCCAAGAACATGCTGTGGGAATAGAACACAACGGGCAGGCTTCTGATTAGCCAGCAGCATCAAAGGCAAGCATGCTGTGCTCTGAATCACTAACACTGCAATTGAATGATTAAAAAGGCAATATGGCCCTCCTTCTGTGGGTGACATCTCAGTGTCAACTACATGCAGTAGTCGGTTATGGAAGAGACAACTATCATAAATAATATGAAGAAGTTCATGTCATTCAAAAGCAAACTGCTTAACTTAAAACTATATACTCCCCTAACATTGTAAAATAAATAACGAAGGCAGATGGTGTTCCAACCAAGAAGTGACAATGTTGATGAGGGCAAATTAATGCTGATAAAGATGTAAGGGAGGGAGTTCCAGTACAGTATGTTGCCACTAACCTTTGAAGCATCTCAAATTTCTAAGGATATCCTAATACAATATAAATGAGAAAAGAATCAACCCATTCATCTAGCACACTATGCAGGCAAGCAAACAGATATACACAACTTTACATACTGCATGACTACGTTATGCAAGAACACTCAAGTCCAAATTCATCTGTGCAAATGTTCTTATATTTTGTAACATACTCTTTAATCAGTTTCTGCTTGCTCATCAACATTTCTGCAAATTTCAGCACATATAGATGTCAAGGTCTTTCTCATGGGAATATTGTATCTGAGATCATCAAAGAATATACTTGTAACTTGGCCCTCTTCTCTTCTCTTTATTCATCAATGACCTTCAAATAGTTATTCCTCAAGCCACCTGTATACAATATGCTGATGATTCTACGATCATATGCTCTGCCAACTCTATATCTGAACTTCAATCTTTAACCCAGACAGCTCTCAACACAGTAGAGGCATGGTTTTTGAAACGGTGCCTTCTTTTGAACGCCAAAAAGACCAAGGTACTACTGTTTACAACAAACAGTAAGTCCTCCCCCATAGATTTCTCCATTCAATCCAGTAATGGCACCCTTATATCCCCCGACTCTTTCACCAAACTATTAGGAATCACAATTGATAATAACCTCACCTTTGGCAATCACATTAATAACACCATTAAAACTGTTAATAAAAAACTGGGCTCCCTATATAGGATAAAACCTTTCTTAACTCCAACAGCCAGAATGACTATTGCCCACTCCCATCTAATTTTAACTCTTCTATATGCTGCACCCATCTACACTAATCTAAAAAAAAAGAATCTTACCAAACTAGCCAACTCCTGTAATAGTATTGCTAGATTTGCCACTGGAAACCCATACAGAACTCACCACTGTCTTAACCTTCATCAGCTAGACTGCCTCGAACTAAAAAACCTTCTGATACTTTCCAACTTACCATTGTTCATAAGATTTTTTACCAACCCAACAACACACCAATACTCAACAACCTTATAGCACCCTATAGGAATCTTAATTCCTTACGCTCTTCCAATAAACTTCTAGCTAGTACCACCAAGTCTAACAACTTAGCTGGGGACTCACTGTTCTCCAATACCGCTGGAAAACAATGGAACCTCTTGCCATCTGACCTAACCTAACTTCCATCCCTTCCTCTCTTTAAACAAAGTCTTCAGAAACACCTTAAAACTCATTGGCTATGCCCTTGCTGTTACCCAGACTGATCCTCTGGATTTCTCTGCTGTTATCTCTTGACTTCCTACTTTCCTCCACTCTTTCCTGTCTACTCCTCTGAATTAGTAGCACCTATAAGCTATCTCTACTACTTAGGCACCAATTAGCTATCTTTTCTACTTGGCTATGAATGTATCCTGAAGGTAGTATTCCTGCCATTTCTTTATACTTCCTCCTTTTTTTACTGTTACTGTTTAACCGTTTGGAAATAGTAACTGTCTGGAGTAAACTAGAATAACCAAGGATTTAAATGTATTTTAATAATGTCTTTGGGTTGCCCTAGATATTCATACTGTAAAATAATCTGTAGGTGTATTATGTATTAATGTAGTGTGTCTCATAGTCTTCCCATAATTTAAACTGTAATACCTGTCTTATTTATTATAAACATTTTTGTGTGGTGGTGGTTTATATGTGGAGCTTTTCTCCCGGGCCTCTACTGAAAATGGAAATATATCCAGCTGGACCAGCCCGGTCAACAAATGTAAAATAAATAAAATAAAATAAAATATATATATTTTTTCTTGAGATCTAAATTTTATCTTACAGAAAATAACTATTTAATTTTGAATCTGTTGAATTTGCACAACTGAATACCTTTACTGGAAAATAACCTTTCTTTACAGTGGCCACAAGTAGAAGCAGGACGTTTGAGCTACAGACAGTAATGTATAAACTTACTTATTTAGTTTTACATAATGAAAGTGTGTCATTTAAGACTAATCATACTTTCTTGTTTAAGGCCATATCTGCAGTCACTCTTAGCTCATCAGTACAACTGTCAGTCTTTAATACAAACTACCAGAATAGAAGACAATGTTTGCACTTATTACACATGCAGAGGACCCTCAGATACAACACGAAAGGAAACAAAAACCCAACAAATTAAACTCTGTTTCCATCTAAAACAGGAACGAAAGCCTATGAATCAATAAATGGAAACTTAAGTGGTTAGCTCACTGAATTGCCTTCTGTTGTGACAAGTACTATAAAAACCTGCAAGACATTTTTAGAACACATATTACTGGGGCAGCAACAACATTAGCAGGGTTTTTCAGAAATGTTTCTGCACAGCATCTGTTTAGAAGCTGTACATGATCTACATTGTACAGCTTCACCAAACATGGAAAAATGGATGCTCAGTCTAGTTGGAGAGGTTTTGTCATGGTTTTGCCATTAAAGAGGATCCTGAAACTGTCCATCTCGCTGGGTGTATCAGAACTGCTTGAGATGCCACTTTAATGTTAAGATTTACTGCTACAGTTACCTTCCCTCAAAAAGTTGGTACAATGCGAATAAGATGTTTACCAAATAGTAGATACTTGAGCTCTAGCTATTGTAGTAGTAAAGATGTCCTCCTTCCACCCCCTTCACAGACTGAATGTGTTTTTTTTTAATAATTATTTCCACATTTTCACATATTCTCCTTGTTTACATTAAAAGTGTTATTAATTATAAAGGTTTATACCTTGCAGCAATAAGAATCTCCTTCTGGGAATTTTAGACTCAAAATAAGTAATGCTAGCCTTATATGACTTCTTCATATAGCTTCCATGTTTATATGGATCATAGACATGAGGCCTACATGAGTATCCAACTACCATCTGTAAAGCTGACATGGAAGAGAGTAAGTGAGCATGATAAAACCCTAGTTTTATGACTTGCTTGGACAGTGGCCACTTATTAAGGTTCTGCTACAATGGAAAGTTTCTTACCAGCACCTGTACTGTCTCGTGTTTTGTCTGGGGGGTCAGCCTTCTACACATTTCCTTGTTGATGATGCAGACGTTTTGCTACTATTTCTGTTTTCTTTTTTTCCACTACACCTGCAGGTCACAGTCATAAAGGTATCATTACTAATGCATGTAGATTCCATGAAACAATTTGTTAAACAAGGCACAAAATATATATTTCAGTACAATTTCATGAGGTAAAATATGGCTTACCTGCACTAATTCTGTGGAATAAAATACATTTGCCCCTGGTGTATGATCATGTAGATACACAGAAGTATAGTTAAGTGGAAAATATGTTTCTCACAAAATAATACCCTTTTCAGGTTATAACCTTAGAGGTTCTTACATCAAATGTAATTGAAAGTACAGAGGGCATAAACCAATGACACACTGGAATGACCTTCTTTTTCCAAAAAGATATTGATTTTTTTAAAGAACCTTGAATTTCAGTTAACTGTCCATAATTATGATTGGCAGTAGTTCCTGTTCTTTCCTGATATGCCACAACATTCTCTTAATGTTCATTACCATAAATAAAATGCAATACTTGCTGTTAATGTTTGCAAAACCAGAGTTCATGTTCCTCTTCCTGAAGCCAAGTATGCAATCACAAAGCATCTGACTTCTAGGAACTCACTTTAGTCAGAAGGAACAAATATTAACATTTTATTCCATGTTTTAAATTCCCCACATCTGTCATTTTTATAATATGGCTTTGCTGCATCCCTTGTGCCCTCTCCATATGTTCTTTAACCAGAGCTGTAACTATGGAGGGATAAAGGAGGCAGCTACCCTGGGCTCAAGCTGTCCGACGGCAAGATTGCCAGGTGCTTACAGTGAAGTAGTACAGTACTGTCTTTGACTTCTGAAGCCACAGATATATTGTAGCTTCATAAATGAATGCCAATACAGCATTTGCAGCTCAGCTGAAACTCTGAAATGCTTAGTTTGTGAAATGAATGATTGGTGGTAGCTGTAGCAAGCTGTTTGCTACTGTTTTAGGAAGCAGCTTACTACAGTTACAGGACTGGAGAATTATTTTTGGTCTTCAACTTTGAGAAGACTTTGAATTGAGAAGGGGCTACTTTTGAGATCTACACAGGGGGCCAGATGAAGCAGCTACATTTCCTTACAAAAGGTGTAGGCAGGCATACTCTTTGTACTCTGAGTACATTTTTTTTCTGAGCATCATATCAAAATGGCTGCTTTTTTCAGGTCATATTATGTCTATAACTGTCTAAACTAATGCTTTTTTACAACAGGTGCAATATTCCTAATCCAAAAACAATATTTTTAATAGTTTTAGGGAGAACAACTGAAAATGTTACTTACATTAATTAAGTGCTTGGGGGGCAGCATTTTGAGATATATGTCCATTTTTATGTGATAGGTGTCCAAGGGTGGGTAGCACTGCCAGCTTGTGAGTACAAAATAGAATTTGCCTGCTACACCTCTGTTCTGAATTTCACTGGCATAACAGATTTTAAGTTGTCTTGCACATTTGTACATTATGCTACTACACTTTCTAAATGTGTTTTTCTCCTCCTTCCTATTTCCTTACTATATGTAGTAAACTTCTGGGATGGCCACCCTATATTAACTTTTCTTTCTCCCACTACACTTATAGCAAAAAAAGGAAATAAGGATGTAACTGAACCCAGTCCTTACCCTTTTATTCTGTGGCATTCTTTAGCATGGACTTCAGAGTTTTAATGTGTGCTCCACTAACCCATTGGATTGATGGTGGTACAAGTACGCTGAAATTCTAAACTGTTTTATTTGAAAACAGTGGCAAACTTGGTATATTATTTGACTTAAATGGGGTCCTCTGCTGCAAGAGTATTTCTTTAGAGTTCCCTACCCTAGAGAAAAATAACATTAGTCCTGTGGCTGCTGATTTAGTATTGGTTTCCATGGGTAAAGCCTAGGCTCCTGGTATTCTATTAATAAATCGACATGTAGGTTCCTGGTATTCACAAATTTCTCTAGGAAGTTCCCCCAAAAATCTCCACGCTTAGTCATGAAATCCACCTCAGTGAGAAGTCGTTATATTTCCTGTCATGGGCTTTCATCCCTTCTTTTAACCATAATGTTTCAGGTGACCCACATTAACCGTTTTACTACTGCAATGTTTTTTTTAGTCATTGATGTTAGTTTTTACTACAATATATATCTAGCACCTCAAAACAGCAATTCTGACATTTGAGTGACAATTTCATGTAAAGACAAACACACACACACACACACACACACACACACACACACACACACACACACACACACACACACACATACACATAATAAAAATAATATATTTTTTTACATAGGGTTGGAATATCACATCAGCTGTTGCCACCCATTTCAGTTCCGTCCCACTCTCATGCCTTTGTTAGCAGTCATGCCTGATTGCCACAGGTCTTCTTTTATACAGTCCATCCATCTCTTCTCTAGATGTCCCCATCCCCTCTTGCTCCTTGCTTTTCCAAATCTTCTACACCAAGTTGTCTATTGCTTTCCTGAACATGTGACCCAACTACAGTAATCTATTCACCTCAAATATCACTGCTACTGGGGCTACTTTGGCATCTGCTCTGAGGTCCTCATTTGCTCCCTATAAAAAGATCAAAACTACAGGAAAAGAGTAAATCTGAAACATCACTCTTCTCCTTTAAACTTTTTTTTTTGCAGTGGGCAAGCCTCCCTGCACCCTCCAATGTGGGGGGCAAGCCCACAACATACCCCAAATATATATACCGACTCGAGGATCACCATATCTCAGAGGAAAGTGAATTTTCTGAGAAATGACCATTTCAGGCTTAGTGCATGTACAGTAAGTCCATTTTTTTGGCCATTCAGTCTTCATGTTTTGAGACTCATTCTAGTGGGTCCCAACATTTCAAATGGATGCCATCCTCATTTCTTCAACTGTCCCAAAATGTGTATTCTACCAATGATCTCAGACATTTCATCTCTATCACCTCAGACTCCTTCAGCTGGTCTGCATCACTGCTGACAGGGTGTTTATGATACCACTGGATTTGCAAATGTGTAATAGGTTTGACAAAACTGGGTCTGTTGAAGCTCTATATGCAAGGCAGAGGTCTCCCCTCAGTAACCTATATAATACTGAAAAAGGGACAAGAGATAAGGCTTTGAGATGGTCTGCATATTTACAGTTCAGTGAGAAAGTGTTGTGGTCAGTCTTATGGTGAATTCCATCTGTGACAGGTATTCAGACCGATGCATACAATAAGGGGCATTATATTCAATGATCGGCCTAATGAGTGCTGAGTACAGTGGAACAATTATATCACTAGATCTGGATGTAGTACCTTTACATATAAGATGACAATGAAAAAGGACTTCCTTACAACAGTCGATACATGGTGATCAAAAATTAATTCATTGTCAACATAGGTTCCCAGATCCCTAAATACTGGATCAGTTTACAGGGCTGTGTTGTCAATATGATAGTTAAAAGTGGAGTAGTCATGCTTGCCAAATGTTATGATTATATACTTCTTAGCTTTTAGTTTTAGTCCATGGTTTTGTCACCAATTATTTGTTTGGGACAGGCCTTTGAAGGATCTTGGTGTTTTCAAGCAGTTTATGATGTCACCAAAATAAATGTCATCTGCAAAGTTGGTCAGCCACAAAGCCTTAACATTTGCTTTGACCTTCAAGATATAAACACCAAATAGGAGTGACCCAAGACTGAATTCTGGAGTACACTGTTAGTGGCAGGTCATTTGGAGAAGGTATAGATGCTCATCCTAATCTCCTAGATTCTGTTTGCAAGCCCATTTGCTATCCAACAAGTTACACAGGTATTGACGTTTAGCTGGGAGAGTTTATCTATGATACCTGGGTATGGGATGGTATCGAACACCCATACATATGCAGTATGCACAGTTTTGCCCTCATCCATTGCTTCAATAATGTTTTTGAAGAAGTTGACCGAGTTAATTAGACTGTACCTGCCACTGACAAATCTAAATGGGGTTGGGTCAAGAGTCTGTAAGTTACCTGTATCCTTATATATTAATTATAATCCTTATTGTGATCCTTTTCATAGACTTACAGATGAGATAGATCAACTTATTAGTGTATAATTACTCTGGTCCATTGAAGCCGCTCCTTTGTGCAAGAAAATGACTATTGCTGTCCTCCACTAATCTATCACTTTATTGAGGCAGATACTGAATGGCTTCTTTTGGAGCTGAGACCATTCATGTTTCAGGCTGACCAGTAGGCAGTCTGGTATGTTATCTGGCTCCAGAAGTCCATAGGTATAGCGTTCTTGATCCTTGACAACTCCTTGAGAACCTATAGGGGTGCATGTTTGGGTATGTGATCGGTAAATATTGGAGGTCTGGGGTTGTGAAATTCGAGCAACATTTGTCCACTAGTAGATTGGTCATATACTCTCATCTAAGTATGTGGTATCATTTACTATTAGCTGTGCACAGTGCTGGGAATTGTTTCAGACATTTTTAACATAATTAAAGAAGGCTTTTTGGTTATCCTTCACCTAGGTTCATTATTTTATCTCATATCTTGCTTTCCTTTATATGATCAGGGTACACAGTTCCTTGTTAAGTTTAGCAAGAACATTTTTGGTATCTTGGGAGTTAGTTTTTTTTGTGTGAAATATGTCTTTTTTCCCATTTTTATAGAGCCTGTTTATATTTGAATTCTACAGGAAGTGAGAGGGTAGGGTGTTAGGACCTGGCGCTTCGCGTTCTAGGGAGGAACACCAAATTGGAGAAAAAAAAAACACTTTTTTGCTGTTATACAGAGCATGAGGTGGAAAGGTATTAGGGCCTGCACTTTTCTTTTGCTCCTTAATCTTTGAGGGCAGATAGACAAGAAAGTAGAACCAGATGCAAAATGAGCCAGTTATGGCTCTGTGTACATGTGCATCAAATTTGGAAGTGAAGGATTTCACATATGGGGATCATCAAGATGGAAGAGGCTTTTGAATTTATCCAGGGCATCAGTCAGCTTTAGTAGATTAGCCTTTGCATAATTTCTGAATACCAAGGTATTGCAAGATGCTTCCATCTTCAGTCTTATGGTGAATGTGATTGACTTGTTGTCTGATTTAACTAGGAAGTAAACATGAAACAACTGCTATGTTGTCTCAAGATGTCCATTTCAATCAGGATGGTCACAGAGACAGTTGGAAAATGCAAATCCATCATTCCAGGTAGTTACCAATGTGAGCTGAAGGGATTGTTGTGATTATGTTTATGAAGTTAATTTATTGGAAATTGTACTTGTGTAATACAGTCTAAGTCTAAACACAAAGAGCAACTTACAGCCTAGCAGGAACTAGAGACTCTTCGCATAACTACTGAATATTTAAAGTACAATAACAATTTGGGGGGGGGTAGGTTGTATTGAGAAATTCCTGTGGTTGTACAGTGTTGTAAGATGTACATCTGAGTTATGGGCAGAGTCAGAATAAATTGCCTTACTTATAACCAGAAAATAAGCAACAAAAAGTTCTGAAGAGCACACCAATCAATAGCAAGACACTTGACTTTAGCCTCTGTAGAAAGTAACACCCACAACCAGCCTGGAAACTTTCTTCTGCATCTATAAGTAATCAGTAAACTAATTATAGAAAAAACTCCCTAATTTATCAGTGAGAACAGTGTAAGCAGTATCAATACAGCCAACATTAAATAATTATATCAAATGTCACTTAGCCTCATGAATAGCTTAAAGGGCAACAGTGGGATTCTGTTATTAAATGCTCACCTTCTCTGTCTTTTTTCTCCCTATTTACTGTCCCTGCTATGAATACACAACACTACAGCATTTTAAATATTTTAAATCAACTGTTTCTCTTCACTAGAACAGTACCTTACTGTACTGTGGTGGCTTCACTTTCAAACTTTTATCCCACCCTGGAAAAGTTTGCTGCAGTCTCCAATTCAAGTCATCAAGGTCAATGAATACAAGTAGTTTTCTGGCCAATTCCCTCCCCAAACTGACATCACCATGACCGTCCTAAAAACCCACCCATGCTGTGATGTCACAGCTCCCTGATCCATCCCCTATCCATACAGAAAGTAAAGGCTAGAACAAGGAAACAGTGCATGAGTCAAGTCTCTTGCTGTGACCTGTCAATCACAGCAGGTAACAGCTCAAATTACTCTTAGCACTTTGACAGCTAGGGAAGTTGGGTGTGAAGGGGGATGGGAGGTTTCACAAAAGAGTGCAATTTAGCAATTCTAAAAAGAAGCAGCAGTAAAAAGCACTTTGAAAGTCTGTCTTGTGGCATTTGCTCTGTTTGTGTTTTAAGTAGTCACTGAATGGTATGAAATGTTACTTAAAACTAACTGAAAGACAGCAGTGTATGCATGTAAAATCAATGCAGTGACAAGAGCTTTAGGAAGAAAGAGGCCACAATGATGTATTTTTTTACAGACAAGCACTGCGTTGTGGGATACCTAGAGGCAGACTAAACAATCAGAATTACTTCAAGATGCTAGACCCCATGTGGTCAGATTCAGAAATTATGTATAAAAATATTTAAAACCCTGTAAATAGCCCAGAGTGGTGTTAAAATGTAGGAAGCACCAAACCATGATGAAGCAAACATGTTTTTTTAGTCTGTGGGTGTGGTTCTCCTTTAAGGGGAAAGACTTTGCAAAATGAGACTTACTGACAACAACCTATAAACGAGAAAAGAGAAAGAATGATGTTGTCAAATTACCATAAGGTGTAGACAACACCAGATATACTGGGTTTAAAAAAAACATCTAGAACAGGGACAATGGGAGGAAAAAACATTGAACATTTAGCTCTGTAGCTAGCAGACCTGGAATTGCCTTAATGCAATGTAAGTAATGAACTAGCCAGAATCAGAGGGTAAATACGTCATTCAGACAAGCCATTTAGTAAAAAACTGTAAGAAAAACTCAGCCAAGCTAGAGTTTTTACTGTGTGATACCTTAAACCTACTGTAATGGAAGCCAAGGGGGCCCACAGGATTTTTTGCAGGGGGGTGCAAAGCCAGAGGCCAGAGCTCCAGGGTATATCTGTTTACTTGAGGATAATCAAGAAAAATATATAACATGATTAACTGTAAAGTACTCAGATCATACATACCATTGCTCATTTCTTGGCTAAATGAGTATACAGTTGCCAGCAACATCAAAGCTTTCCATAAGGCATCTCTTGTAGGTCCTTGCTTAATTTTTGGCCGCATGCAGCTTTAAGTAACAGTGTCCACAGTGGATGGGGCACACATGCTGCTCTTCCTACAATGTGTAGAGTGCTTAGATAATTACATAAGCAGGTGGGACATTGTAAATGATAGCAAAAGCCACACCCCTAGTCATTGCAAAGTAAAGCAAGAAATATTAATTAAAAAAATATTTAATAAATCAGTTAAAACTGAACAGCAAGTGTTGTGGGTGTCTTAGTGCACATACTAATTCTTTCAGTGTAAGCCACTACCAAGATGAAATACAAAATGTGATGTTATGGCAGGTTGTGAGCCAGGTAACTTTACAGCTGAGTTCCTTCCAGAAGCAAATTCTGGCTCTAAATGTGGCTGACATCACTGGTGGTATGAACAAAGTGTAAATGGTTAAACATACTCCTTATCATATCTGCACAAGTTAGATGTATGCTACAGCGGATGTATGCCCTGTATTTCTGTGGTTGGGGAGCAGAGCCAGATCATGGTCAAGTGGGGCCCTAGGCATGGTAATGGATCAGGGCCCCCCTCATATACAACTTCCTCGCAGTCATTCTAGTGTCCCATTACTTGGCTGTTTCTCCCCAATTACTATAAACACTGTAATTTGCATACTGTTTCTGCTTTACTTATACAGTGATTATTTGGATTTAAATTAAAACTTTTATTTAAAATTTTATAGCACAAACACTGATAGCCATTTACTGAACAAAGCAATACAGTCTCACAATGAAAACAGATTTAGCATTAAAACTTCTCTGCCCTTAAAACTCACATTCAATGAAACAGCATTGAAACCCGCATTTATACAAAATGCATCTGGCCAGTGGTAGATAAAGTTTACCTTTGTGGGCTGTTTTCAAATCACAGGCCCCTAGCACACATATTTAGGACCATGCATACATACATGTGTTCTTTGATTCGCCTTCCTGATTGTATTAAATTATATTCCTTATATAATATAGCACCACATAGAGCATGTTTTAAATTTGTAGTTGTGAACATTTTTTTCCAGTAAGCAATGAAATAAAATGCATGAACCAATAATGACAAAACTGCCCAATTCAGAACATTTCCATCATAATAGTCTAATCAAAAGTCTGTCATTACAATCCACCAGTATCAGTAAATATGCACACTCTCTGCAGAAGTAAAAGTCAACTAAATAATTCCACATTAAAGAGATTTATATCTAATGAAGAGGTTGCTTCTAGCAAATAACTTTATATTTCAGTGTTTCAACTACAAATAAAGTACCTGTTGCACTTGAAGAATAAGTTGCCTATGTTACATTAAAAAATGGTAAGCTGGCAATATTGCAATAGGGAATGGATGACAAACTGACAACAGGTTCATAGTTTCTAGCCGTCTCACCCAAAGGACCACATATTCAGGACTGTAGCACCCCACTCCCCTTAAAGTACAATACAGCATCAGCAATCCATCTACATGCTGTGGAAGTAGAACTCACAACCTTCTCCATCAAAAGCAAGTATACTACCTGTTCTGCTACTAAAGATACTTTTAAGTTCTTTGACACAAAAGTGGTACCATTTGCTACACAAAACAGTTACACATTGCAAACAGACTTAGCATGAGCAGCAGTAAACTTCTCTTCCCTTGAAGCTCACAGCTCTTTGAAAATGCACTTGGCACTCAACTCCTTGAAACTAATTTTTAACAACTTGGTGGTTGGGGTAGAGGATTCAGGCTCTTGTTTCCTGTCACCAAGGTACAGGGTTTGAGTCTGAGCAAATTAACTAACCAAATAATATCCCTAACCATGGCATTTCACACACACACACTGACTAACTGTAATGCAGTATCTAACTGGGGTACACACACTGACTAACTGTAATGCAGTATCTAACTGGGGTACACACGCTGACTAACTGTAATGCAGTATCTAACTAGGGTTGTCAACTGTCCTGGATTTTCCAGGACAATCCTGTTTTTCAGTCTTGTGTCCTGTGTCCTAGAAAAGTCCTGGATTTGAGGTTTGGCAGAGAATTGACTGGACCTTAAATTTTATTAACAGTACCAGGCATAGTTTACTTGCTGCACTGCCCATCTTACCAGTCAAGAGCTCCAGATCTTGCAGAATGCGCCACATTTATATAGCCAAATGTCACTTTTCTGCTGCTCCTCATTAAATGGTGGTGGATCTGCTTTGTGTTTTTTGATTGACACATATCCTGCAATTACAACCAATCTGCATTGCAGTATATGAGCAAATCTGATAACTTCTAACACAAAGTGAGCCAAAGAGGACACACACAGAAGTCATCCAATGGCATGTTGCTACAGTTATTGCACCACTGCAATACCTTCGAAAAGGGTATTATGAGGAACCATTTGCTGGATAATCTTGGTGACGTTGTTGTTGCATTTGGATTTTTTTATTCATAATCCTACCTGCCTTCTCTATAGCACAGGGGGTTGTGGACTTGTGGAGTGAAGTGACGAGTAGCAATGACTATTACCTTTATAACAAGATAACTATAAACTAGTAAATAAGAAAGATGAGCTAGTTAATGATAATACTTGCTGAAATGCCAGAAATAATTGAATATCTGATTTTCTGATGTTTGTATCACTTTGATTTTGTTCCATATTAATAGAGTCTGTCACACAGTTAGTGTTAAGCTAGAGTTAAGATTTTTATTGTTTACATATTCATGATAAATAATCCTGAATCATATAAATTCATCAAAGTCATAGCTCTCAACTAATCAGGAACAAATCTCACCAGAGTCAGGGACAAATCCAGAAATAATCAGGGACACTTCAAATCTTAGTAATATTAATGTGAGATATTGAGTGAATAAGAATATGTAAATTATTATACATTTTCTGAAATAAAAGAAGTCTAAAATTCTAATTATTCTCATTATTTATTAAGTGTACCTCAGCACCTTTTCTCCAAAAGTTAACCAGTTTTAGTAGGGATTAAGAGTGACAGAGCTAAGATTTGAGGCAAAATCAGGGACAGTTGAGAGGTATGAAAAACAACTTTTTATAAGTATAACGTAATGCATTTTCACCATCCTGCAAGTTTCCTAGTTGAAGTTGTTGGTAAGCTGTTAGCAAGTATTCCATATTTTGAGGATAGAAGGTTGAGAGCTAGAGCTCCTTTCTTCACTTAATTAGGCAGAGGTACATTTTATGGCTCCTACTGCCAAGATAGGAGTAGGGGTCATTTGTTATTGACTTAATAAAGTCATTTAGTATTTCCATATTTAGTATTTTACTTATTTATTGACATGCAATTGCTGGTAAAGTCTGACTGGGAAGGTTGTCTTCAGACCACTCATTTGTGTAACTGAACACTTTACAAGTTTAGCTGATAAAGGAGAGGATGTGGATGCTGTTTTTGTTTAAATAGCTGATGCCATTTAGTCACTTTCTGCTAAGTAGAAGTATTTCTGTGTTAGGTATCGCAATGTATGAATTGTTTCTGCAGATATAATTTATTTTATTTATTGATATTTGATTAATGAAAAAGTCAGACAGACTGGGTGATCCATCTATGTGTCAACTGGTTGCTTATTGCAGAACAGAACTGATTTTTAAGCTGATTACTGATCAGCAAATTTAAATTGATGCAAGACTGTTGAGGACTATGGTGTTAATTCTGAGTTAGATGCAGTTTTTTAATATAAATAATCAGCAATGCCATTCCAGAGTGTCATACTTATTGTTTAGGAAATGTAGGTTGATAAAAAATGTTCTAGTAACTTTTCTAATGAATTACAGTGCAGTCAATAATTGTACTGCAGTTTCAGTGATGTCCAAGTAGAAAGGTTTGTGCTTATTTAGGGAGTGTAAATTGATGCAAAACCTGTGAAATGTTCAACTCTGGCAGAAAGATCATTTCAGCCATGCCATACAGAACTGGTACATTTTTGTGCAGTGTGAAAATAGGGTGTTTCACATTTTGACTATCTGTTATACATTGCTAGGGTCTATATTCCACATTGGCCCTTTAAGAAGTTGAGACCTATGCTGCCCATTCAAAACATGCTGTAAATACCAGTAATTCATATTTTGATTGGTTGTAGTTAAAAGTTGCACGTTTTTTGTTTTTGTCGAATAACATTAGAGCTTTTGTTCCCATTTCTGCTGTTTACTGTTTTAGACTTATTTATTTATTTTCATGATACTGAGCGTAATTCGTTGAGTGTTGTATTTTTAATGGATATAAGCAAAGGCATTGCAAACATATACAGTGATTCAGACCAAGACTGTGTGGCCATGCCATACAAAAAGGTAAAGGCTGAGAAAGCTAAAGAGAGAATATCATGGTTTTGTCATGAATGGCAAACTGATTTTGCATGCTGTGAAGCAGTCCAGGACAATATGATCACTGCTCACTGCCTGGTTTGTAAAAAGAGCATATTGGTGACGTATGGCAGAAAAATGACTTGCTAACTCACAGCCATACACAGACTCACATAAAAGCACACTGTTCCATGAAATCAGCTGCCATTAGCATTTTTTTCAAGAGATCAGCATTGTTAACTGGAGTTGATAAACAGGCAATGCCAGTAGATTTGGCAAGGATCTATCATGCTGTGCGCCATTACAGTTCTTACAATGCTGCACATTCTGGCACTAAGCATGATCACCAGCTGTATCTGGACTCAGCCATGACCTGTGAAGGCACTAAGGCAGAGACATTGGTGACTGGCGTCCTCATTCCAAAGTCAGTCGAGTCAGTCGTTAAGGACTTGACTAACACCACATCGAGATTTTCTGTGTTGAGAGATGTATCAAATTTGAAGAATTACAAGATGTTTCTTGTATGTGTCCAATATTTTACTGCAGTAGCTGGCTTTAACAAAAAAAATCTTGACATTGTTGAGCTTAATGATGAACATTCTATTTCTGTAGCAAACATATTTCAGGTCCTGGCTGACAATGGTCTTCACATCATGCACATATCATCACATTCAGCTAATAATACCAATGTCAGTTAAAAGCACAAGCAGTCTTCACAGAGTTGCTGAAAAGAAATGACATCATCAAAACTAACTGCACTGCACCATGTGATTCACAACCTGCTGAAGAAGGTAATTGACAAAATGGACTGTGATGATGACATATCGGTGACATTAATTTATAGTCACTTCACCATATCAGCGAACTACAGAATGGACCTGAAAAAGTTTTTTTGAATTCATGGATTTGGAGTACCATGAATGGTTGAGACATGTACCAACCAGATGGCTTTCTCTGGATCCTAGGTTATTGGAATCTTGGCCGACAGTCATTTTGTATTTCATTTTTCTAGGCAGTGAATGCCCTAAGGGAGTTCGTACAAATCTGAGCATAGAAGAAGACACACATGATCATGAATCGGTGAAGACTAATATCAAGAAAGCTTACTTATGCTTTGTGCAAATATCTGGAGTGTTTTTGAATCATCTGTTCATAAAGTGGAGTGGGAAGATTTTATGTTCATTGAACTGTTTCCAGTAATGCAGAACTTGAGAACAAAAATTGAATCATGCATAGCAGTTAAGTTTTTTGGATCCAAAACACATGCTGTTCTTGAAAATGAAAATATGCAGCCATTCCAGACATCAATTATAGAAAATGTTTTGTGCTGCTCTCGAAAAGGGTTTGATGTACCTGGAGAAGTAATTTAATTTACTAGAAGCCATAAACACGTCCAAAAGAGTAAAGCCAAGAACCACAAGCAGTGAAGGTAGAGTTCCAGGAACCACACAAACCAAAGCCCAAACCACAAATCCAATTTATTGAAAGCAAAAACAGCCAAACAACCAATAAATTGGATTTGTGGTTTGGACTTTGGTTTGTGTGGTTCCTGGGACTCTACCTTCACTACTTGAAGTAGTTTAATTTCTCAGAGTCAGAAGATAGTATGGCTTTTGCACTAAGTCACTTGTCGCTCAGCAAACCATCAGAATTTAAACATGTAAAAACTGTAGATACTGCCATAGGCTTATTGCAGGAAGTTGACTTGGGCACTAAAGCTTCACATGCATTGCTGCTGATTTAATTCTGCCATTATCATGTGACAAATGGCAGAAGTTTTTCAGTGCAGTCCATACTGCTAAAGCATTTCCAGTTAACTTGTTTAATGTTGTGTCAGCCGCATTGTCATTGCCTGGGAGCAATGCAATTCCAGAAAGAGTTTTCTCATTGATGAATGCCAAGTGGAGTTTGGAATGAAACAGAACCACAGTTGCTTTGGTGAAAGGCGAACTGCAGGTTGTCCTGAATTACAGCATGACCTGTAGTGAGTTTTACAAATTTGTTTTGCATTGCAATAAGCTGCTGTTATCAGCAAGTAGCAGTTTGAAATATTATTGAAGAAAGCACCTCATGACTTTGCTGAAACCATACCAAAGAAATAGACTAAGTCTTACCTAATGCTATTAGGCCTAGTATTATTTTTTTCACCTGTACTTCTGTTTGTGGTTCCCTGCATGTATAGTTATTGTTAGCTGTTTTCGTACATACTACTATTACTATTTTTCACTCTTCACTATAGCAAACCATTCCCCACTCATTACTTGGTGCAATGTACAGAATTGTTTTTGACATTTGCTGCTTGTACTGTTGTTTGAATTATAGATACTACTATAATAATAGACTAGTTGAAATTAAAGTATTAAGTGATTCATTATCTGTCTGAAGTTGCTGTTAGGCCACTCTTTCCTGGATCTATTCATTGGCTGTGGTGGATTTTACTGTAGGCTTATTGTTTATGTTTCTAGAATACCTGATATGGAATCCAATAAGCAAAAAAGCATAAATAATAGAAATACATATTTTACAGCAGTTATGTGACAGTTTTGTACACTGGAAAACTGCTATAAAACATGCATTTTGTAACACAAAATTACAAAATTTTACTGTCCAAAACTGCTCTAAAATATACATTTTGTAACACAAAATTACAAAATTTTCCCAGGGGGATACCCCTGGAGTCCCTCCCCAAATTATTCCTCATGCCTTTGATCCTTGGATATCTATCATCTTGGATGTTTTCTTTAAAGTGTTGGCAACCCTGTGTCTTACTGAATAACAGTAATGGCCATGTCCAATTGATCTCTAACATTAGCACTAAACTGGAGAAAGGATAATCTGATGAAAGAACCATAAACCAGTATAATGGAGCCATATACTCATGCACTAATTATAACATATTAGTCTTCTATTGCATCTTTCAAGCCCCCAACCATGTTCCGTTCTTCTACATTGAATACATTTACCAAATAATGGTGTAACCATCTTCTTTTTGCCTCAAAGAAACAAATGTTGCCTAGTCAATAAATCACACGTTGTTTTTCTCATTTAATGCAAAACTTCATAATTTCAGATTTCTGGATGTAGTACTCCCCCTTCATAATAGATGTAATTACTTTGAGCAATATCCCCATCATTTCAACCAAAGTCTCAATCATTCCAGAAATTTAAAATTCACAATTTTAAACATTTTACATTTTTAATCTTAGATAAAATTAAAATTTATCCTGGGGTGGCAATTGGAAAAACTTGCTTGTAGAAAAAGAACTTCATTGGCAATTAAGATTAAATTCATTGACACCCCTGGGCTTGAATGATGCTTTATGTGACCATAATGTTTTACAAAGACTACAGGAAAAACTGTGAAGGGGAAGAGTGTATGTTAACAGGGGATTGGAATGCTTTTATTATTGGAGGATTTTGAATTAAATGTGATTTGATTGGTTGAATTTTAATTGACTATGAGCATATATGCTAGTTAATATGTTTTAAGTCTGTTCTGATGAAGTCCAGGAAGGCATGAATGCGCTTAACATACAACAAAGTGGTGCCTGTGGATTTCTTGCATTTTGTGTGGATTCTGTGTGGATTCTACATCAAATGTATATTATCTCAGAAATTTCAAAAGTACAAATCATGCTCAACATTTTATCAAACATAAACTTGTCAGAAATGACAGAAGTACAAATTATCAGCTTAATAAATGATATTCTAATCAATAAAGTATGATTAACTATAAATTATATTTCACCAGTTATTTCATCAAAAGCAAGTGAACAAAGTGCATAATTGTATTAAAACTTTATTTAGAACTTGCACCACACTTCATATTACTGTGTAATTCACTTCTATTAGTAGGAGGTGTACCTCCATCCAAGTAGCAAGCATTTTTTACATAAAAACAAACTTGCATTTTGAATATTATGCTAGTTTCCCAGTGGCAGTGCTTCATGAATAATATAACTGTACATCTTAGAGCAACAATGCAGAATGATAGCCTTTGTGAAGATATTTTAATAATATACAATGACTCTCTGGTAATACATTGGGTGTACATTAGTCTGAACCAGCTTCTGTACTGCAAAAATATTAACATCTGCTTGATTAAAGTAAGGTTAGGCAATTTAATCTGCAGTCACTGGCATCATCCTTTTTTCAGATAAACACAGAAATACAACTGAATTTGCTAATAATAGATCTGCTAATGCATAAGAGCTTTATTTAACGATTCCTGCTACCATCCAAGTACGTCTCACATTTTCATGCATTAACTACACTGTGCACTGACTTGCTCAAAGATAATCTGACAGTGTAAAGCCTATATTTACAGCTACATTATTTTTCCTATAGTAAAATGTTTTCTGATAATTTCTAAGTTATAACAGCATTAGCCTCACTTAGCAATTTGCTCAAAGAAAAAGAAATGCATTTATCCTTATTGTAAAGTATCCTGAAAATTACACAGATGCGTCAAGAAAAGTAACAATGACTTCTGACCAGAGTATCTAAGGTACTATAGAATCCACTGAGTATTTTCAGTATTACAAAGGCAAGTAAGAAGTAATACATGCTAAATACTTTACCATATTATGCCTCATCAGAATGTCATGAATATCACTTTTAACTCAAGTCCAGAAATAATGCTAAATGTGGAGCTGTTCAAATACTGTTCGCAAAATGTTATAGTTTTTATAGATCTAATATCATCAAACCTTATGTTATACTCAGTAACATACTATGGCATATTTACTTGCTTATTCAATTGCATCTGTACTTCTGGCATTTGGGAAGATAGTTCAATTGTGCAATCACTAGTCACGTCAACAAAATAATATCGCACAGCATGTACAGAAGACAGCATCAGACATTTCTCATAAAAGAAAATGTATGTCTTTCTTAAGGTAAAGAAAAACCTGCAGGAAATGTTTGCTTGATGTTGCTACTAAAATAACCCCTACAGTGACTCCAGCAAGCCAAAACAGTGATCTAGGTGTTGTTTGTGGACCACTACCTAGACAAGTGGACTTTGTTTTAAAGAAACAAACTGATTGGATTCCAGAATGCTATCACACTGCCAAAATGCATAAAACACAGGGGCGGAGCCTGAATAGCCAACTGTTAACAGCATTTATTGAGCTCCTTAAACTACATCAAATTACAGGAAATTAAATTACCTAATTTTTTTAAAAACAAGACAAAACTGTTATTAAACTACTGATCTAAGGATATACCAACTTTGACTATTATACCTAAACATTTTCCTGTTAAAATATTCTGGAGAAAATACATCATTGTGCAAATGAGCAACATAAAGAATTCTGACACACTACTGAAGAAGAATGTACAGCAGATGTCCTCCACTCTTCAGGATCTCTCCTTAAAGACGGCCAAATTTACAGACAAACTTGAAAGTCTTCAAGAGAACTGTCAAAATCAAACTGACATCTTAAAACAGATTCTTCAACAACAACAATCTAAATTAATAGACATTGAAACATCACTTACTGATATCGATGGAAGAAGGCTCAAGGAAGAAGAGACTCTGGTTGAATTTCTTACTCAACAAAATAATTGGTTAACCAACAAACTCAACAATCTAGAAAACAGAGAAAAAAGAGCTAATATAAGGAGTTTTAGTCTCCCTGAAAAGGTTGAGGGTGAGAACATAATTTTATTCTTAAACACTTGGCTCCCAGAATTAGGTGATTTAAAGGAAGGCTTATCTAATGGTATTGAGAGACCCCACAGAGCAATAGGGAAACCAATACATTCCTCAGCTTCTGCTTCTCCCAGGTTCATAATTGTCAAATTTCTTTCTTATCTGGACAAAGATCTTATTCTCAAGTCAGCTTGGAGGAAAAGACCACTAACCTATAAGCAGCACCAGATAAGATTTGACAATGACTATTCTTCAAGAGTTCTTGAGCAAAGGAAGAAAGCCTGGCCATTAGTAAGATTGTTAAAATAAAATAAAATAAAACCCCATCTCATATACCCAGCAAAAATCAGAATTTTTTATTCAAATGACTTAAAAACTTTCAATAGTATAGAAGAAACCATCTCCTTCATCAAAAACAACAATATAAACCCCATTCCTGAAGATAAGGACTGGTCAAGTTCTTCCACATTAAAAAGATCTCCTGAGAAAAATAACTGGTCGGAAGTAGGGAAAAAGAAACAGAAAACTGAGCTTAAAAGTCATACTACTTCCAAATCTCTCAAAGTATCTACTAAATCTTGAGTTTATTTTTCTGAACAATGAGGAATAAAGTATGCATTCTTATATGTCTTTTTTACCTTATAATATATCACATGATTTTATTGACAACTTGTTATATACATATAGTATTTCATAATTTCTAGATATCTAAATCTCTAAATATATATAAGTGGAGGGCTATGCTTGTGGTTGAGCTTTAACCCACACTCAGCTTACTATTCACTTCACTAATCATTAGCCTTTTAAGCAAATAACATTAACCTAACATTATTGTAATGTTTTGTCCCACAATTTATGATATGAAAACTTTTTTAGCAATGCTTTCAAGTTAATTAGTTGTTTTCTCTGAGATCCTTTAAGTTTCATACCCATTGTTGATATGGTGACACAGAATATACAAAGAAAAAAAAGACTACATTTTGTATTCTAACGGTTTTCATGATCAAAATTTCCTCACACTCTCTTTTCACATCTCGAGCACATGTTCATACTCGAGCTTCATGAAAATTGCCTTTAGTAAACAATGCTCCTTCTATTAGCTTTTTATGCTATTAACTACACATTACACAATGTATTGTATTTTGTAGCCATCCTTTCTCACAACATATGCAGCAGAAATAATCTAAGTTCACCTTTTGCAGCATATTTTCTAGTTAATGGGCATCACAAAATGAAAGGAAGCTACCCTATAGTTACACAGCTACATGCATATGCGTCTCATTTTAAAGGACTTCTTAAAGCGGAACTACGATTCAAATTCTTTAGTTATAAGGGCTAGTTTATTGTTATCACAGGGTTCTAGGTTTGTCCAACTTTAAGTATCTGTTTAATTACTCAGAAGACTCATCTCATATATTTTAGTATGCTTGTATGTCCACTCTTCAGGTTACAAGGCATTCGCTGGGCACACAGCAGGTATATATATTGATAGAAATGCAGTGGCAGTTCACAAGTTTTAGACACAATTTAAGTGCTACCCACTCTGATGATTTAGTGCACCTGGCACAGTTCCTGTTTTGTATTCTAGCTTGTGAGCAACAAGACTATCAAGGTCATGCCAGAGCGGGAAGCATTTATGTTTTTTTAAAAAAAAAACTTATTTTTGTTAGCCAAAATCCCGTGCTCATTTAGACTGTCTGGGATCATTTCTGATTTTCTTGAGTGATTTTTTTGTTGTCTCTGTTTATTTAATTCTGGATATTCAGTGTTTCTTTCATGGCCTTCTGACAGACAACTAGCTCAAACTGAAAACCAGTTGTTGTAGTGAAGCAAATCTTTAAACATGTTAATGGTCAAACATTGCCTAAACTATTCATCCATCTTCACCTGCAGGTCTGAAGTGGTAATTCTAGCTTTGTAAAACATTTCCTTGTTCCTCCCCTATTTGTGATACAAAAATGCTTTTGATTGGAATTAATACATAGACTGCTCGGTGTGCAACCACGGGATAAGAAGAAAAAAAAACGTGATCCACATTAATGCATTTACCTAGTAACAGTCAGAAATTCAGCATTCCCTGGCTTCTGTGACTTCAGTTCATCTTTAGGTCTGAGTATATATGGAAATGGACAAGTTTTGTTGGTACTAGTTTCAGCATTAAATATATTTTCAGAGCTGAATGTTTCAGTATTTTGCCATTCATACTTGAATAACCTCAAATAAAGAACTAGAAAATGCATTCTTAGCTAACATAGCATTTTATCAGGGATGGTAAAGTGTAATTATCCACCTCTAGAAAATTATTCTATGATGTCTATCTACTCTATAGAAATCATTTAACTTTCAGGACAGTTTTACAATTAAATTTGTGCTGGAAGCCATTTGTGATAGTTTAACAACAAAATTATGTTAAAAATCTTAGTTGGTAGCTGTTCACCATCTCCAATTTCCAGTGTATATTCTTGATACTAACATTATACTAAACATGATCCCTCTAATGATGTTTCTCTGCTGGAATTTATGATTAACTAAAATGAATAGTACAGGTTATCTAATGCTCTGCTGTAAATGACATAGTTATATATGGCTCAAGTGTTCTTTCCTGTTTTATCAGGTCAGCTTCTTTCAGAGTCGGGCCTGAAACTGCAGTGAGTAGCAAAGACATAAGAGTGTGAATCTGCGTTAATTAGATAGATATTATGATTGCTAGCCTATGGTAATATAATCATGAGCATGTTTTTTTCGATAATCCTGCACTGACTAATCAGAGTTTTGCTTGTAAGATATATGAGACAAACATATTTCTTGTAAGGCTTTAACTCTTTTAACCCAATGACTGTGTATCAAAACTATATTTAAAAATATGGGAACTTAGCAGTGGCATGTTCAGACTAACAGATTAGGGATGAAAGTATGTAAAATTGAAATGAGAAAATAAAATAATACTCTTTTTAAATGTTGCAGACAACTCAGACAACTAAATGCTATTTCTTTATTAATGTTATAAGATTTCCAGAAAGTACCAATTCAACATTTGTATATTTCCAAAAATTATTTAAGCATTGAACTATTATGTCCTATCAGACTTGTTGCTTATAATTGTAAGTGCTGTCAGAAGGATGTAAAAAAGTTTGACTTATCTTGACTCAGGTTATACTAGTTTATTTTTGCTAGTTAAACTACTGGCTAAAAGATCGTATTCATTTGTGAAACAACCACTTGTCATTGGTATTTGCATCCAAACATATTTGATGTACCACACTTAATAATAACAAAGCCATTAACCTCAGGCAGTACCCTCTTTAGAATCTATGCTTCATCGCTATAATGCTCCTGTGTATCTGGCAATTTTTGAGAGTGCTAAATCCTACAAACATTTTGGGGCACACTTTAATTTCTTGGCTCTTGAGGTCAATTTCAGTTGACACTGAAATGTTAAATAGCACTATTGCGCTATTGTGACTTCACTAGTGGCAAATAATTTGAAACACTGTGAAAATCTGTTTGTTAGAGTATTTTATGCAGGTCCTGGCACTCTGCTTTCCAAGTAACTGTGCAAATATGAGTTGTGTCAAGAAAATAAGCAGATATTAATTATACTAGTCCAAACAAAATGTTTAACTGAATTATTCTTTTGAAATAACATTTACTTTTAAACACTGCAGCTACAAGATGTCTTTCTAACATATCATAATTGTCTAATGTATTTGGACTGTTTTTGTGCATATACTAAAATGTCACTAAAACAAATTAAATATGTTAAGATGTTACTAATAATGATTTATTGTTGATATTATTACATTGGCTCACTGACTATATGTGAGAATCTGTAATTAAAAAATAAGCTGAAAGATTGCTGCACTCTGATATAAAGGTGATAACTAGTATGAATCCTGTATTGCATTTTAGTTATTGACAGTCATTTAAGCTGTTATCAAGATTGATTGGGGAAGGGAAAAAGGTAAGCTAGAAGTGATATAGGGTTTTTATTGATTATTAAATACTCCTATGTTCTTAGGGAAGTATCTTGAAATAAAATGGTCCTAAATGTAAAGTTTTTCTGAATTATGACCTGTAATATCAGAAGTGAACAAGAAATCTATCAAAGCATAATTTATAACATCTTACGATTATTATCTATAAAACTAAGTCAGTAAAAGTTCATCTGTTTATCAGTTTATATCAAATTTTACACTATTAATTAGTTAGTAATTTTTAATTTTAAGGTTAGATATCAGGTCACATTTAAATAGTTCTATATGCATGTTTTTGTCTTGACTTAATATTATTAATAGTATACAACAATCTCTTTTTTTGAGTTTCTTTATGGTAAGATATAGTTATTGTATTATTGTATAAAGGGTGATACACATGAGCTCTTTCTCACATTTTTGCATAAGGAAAAAGGGATATTAATCACCTTCCTCTATTATTAACTTTAATTCAACTAACTTATATTGTTATGTTTCTCCTGTATTCATACTGGAGCTCAAGCTCACTTTGTTTGATTCATTTTTTGGTTTGATGGATAATCTGATAGAGCAACTCACATCTATGAGATATGGGGTGACTTTCACTCCATGTTTGTATTTGGTTTTTATGGTTAATTTATTTCTCACAAAATATGTATTTAATTATAATTTCTTATTTTTTTATTAGTCTGGCCTAAGATAAACTATCATTACCACACTAACATAGGAAGAATACGTATATTGCCAAAATCATTATCTATAAAAATTATTAATAATATTATACAACATTCAGTCTTGATTAATACTACTATTACACCTCATTCAAATGCAACATACTAAATGGAATTAACATTACTATCTCTAAATGTTAATGGATTAAATAATTCAAGGAAAAGAGCCAATCTTTTAAAATACTTAAAAATCAACAGGGTACAAGTAATATTTATACAAGAATCCCACTTTAAGGCTAACAATAAATTCATGTGGAATCCCAAGGAATATACAATATTATCTCACTCATCTTATAAGAAAAAAAACAAGAGGTACCATTATATTATGGAAAGAAAGTGTCACTATGCATCAGATTATATTTAAATACAAAGATAAGAAAGGACTACTAACAATAGTAATAATAAAATATAATAATAGAATTTGGACTTTAGCTAATATTTACTAGTTTCCAGATATAGGGATGGTAACAGTGAGGAAACATATAAATCTAATCAACAGAGTTCAAAAAGGGGTTCTAATTCTGGGTGGAGACTTTAATTGCATTATAGATAATTCTGAGACCACAAACAGTAGACCTATTCATCTATCTCCAACAGGGAAAGCTCTTAAAAACTGGATGGGTAACTTAAATGTGATTGACACCTTTGCTTATAAAGAAAATACCTCTATCATATTCACATAGAGATTATAGATTCAATACTCAAACTAGAATCAACAAACTTTACATATCCCAAGATCTAAACACAAAAGTAATTAATTTTACCATTTTCTCATGTCCTTTTTGGATCACAGTCCCCTTATTCTTAAAATGGAATTTGACTTTAAAAAAACTAAACTTAACAACTAGAATTCCTGCCTACATTATTAAGTTAAAGCAATTCAAACCATGGCTACATTCATAAATAAATAATTTTCTAGAAACTAATCATTTAGAAGATACAAATACAGTAATTGTATGGGATACATTAAAGACTTTTTTATATGGCAAAACTATTTCATGGTACAAAAACAAAACCAAAGAATGGGAATCAAAACTGCAAAACATACAAAAACAATTAATTGAAATAAACACATAAGGAATAGATCAGCTAAATAAAAAATATAATGAAATATTAACACATAAGACCAATCTAGCTTTAGAAAAACTGAAAATTAATTCATATTCGATGTCTCCTAAACATATACATAATTTATCAATGAGAATAAAAAAATCCATATGAAATAGTATAACAAAAATTATACATGAGGGTAAAGGCAACAGAGCAGTTTCAGATATTAGTGATATTCTTGATGCTTTTAAACATCATTACTCTGATCTTCAAACCAGTATTCCTCTTAACACAAATTCTACAGATATAGAAATAAACTTATCTAATATAAACAAATTACCAGAGAAAATAAAATTAGACTTGCAACAACAAATGTCATTAAAAGAGATAGTTGATAAAATTAAGCAAAGCAAAAATAATAAAGCTCCCGGAATTGATGGAATCATAAATGAAATATATAAATTACTAGCAACTCCTGCCTTAACTTTATTTCACAATGCACTAACTGTAATTCATTCTCAATATTTTGTTCCTCCCTCTTGGAGATATTCTCTAATTACTCCTATTCTAAAGGAAAATAAAAATTCAATGTTGTGCAGTTCTTATAGACCTATTTCACTTCTTAACAATGCTTATAAAATCTTTACATCCATCTTAGTTAATAGGATCAAGAAATCCTTAATAAACATCATACATGAAGATCAAACAGGCTTCATTTACAACAGACAAACACATGACAACATTCAAAGGATTCTTACTCTTATGGATGTTATTAACAGAGATAATCAAGAGGCTCTTTTAATTGCCTTTGATATTGAAAAAGTGTTTGACACATTACAGTGGGACTTTCTTTTTAAATCACTAGAAATTTTGATTTCCCCTCACAATTTATACATTTAATAAAAAGCCTATATAGTAACAACCTTGCCTATGTAAAACTTGGTTCATTTACTTCAGAAGTCATAAAAAGTACCAAAGGTACTAAACAGGGCTGTCCTTTGTCTCCTATGTTATTTGCCTTAGCCATTGAAATATTTGCTATTACTATCTGTCAATCCCCAAAAATAACTGGTATTAAAATACATGGACAATTCAACTCTAAAATCATGCTGTTTGCAGATGACATTCTTCTAACTTTGAGAGTTTCTGAAGAATCTCTCAAAGAATTAGATTTACAAACTGTTAAGGTTTAAGAATAAGTATCAAAAAATCCAGATATATGATATTAAATAGAAAACATAACACCCATTTTGACTCAAATCACATAATTGGCACATTAGTATCATCCATAAATTACTTAGGAATAACTTTGTGTGATAACATAAATACAACCGTAACCACAAATTATACAAATACTTTATCTACTATAAAATCAGTAATAGAAAAATGAAACAAATTGTTTTTAAATTTTGAAGACTACAATTAGTAAATATGACCTTTCTTCCAAAGATAAATTATATTGTCCAAGCCATTCCTATGTCTCCAAATAAAATGATATTAAATGACTTTTAACAAAATTTTATTAAATTTCTTATGGTTTCCAAAAAGAAATAGAATTGCTCTTAATCATCACATTAGACCCTGGGAATTGGGGGGAATAAACTTTCCAGATCTTGATTCCTATATTAAAGCTTCCATTCTGAAATTAGCCATTAATTGGTTAGATCCTAATTTCTCATCTGCATGGAAATCCCTTCATACAACCATCTTCTTAAATGAAAACAAATTAACTGGTAATCTCTTAGTAGATAATCAAAATGTCATTTTATGGTATATACTAGGCATCAATTTACAATATAATATTGCAAAGCCTACAAAAGTAAACATAATAAATCATATTTATAGCAATATTAGAACATTTATAAACTCAAATCTAAATGTAAAACTCTGGTGGGAACTACTAATCCCCTTCAGGATTTCTAAAAAATATACTAACAGAATTCACAAAAGTGTTTTCCAAGACTGGGAATCAAAACAATTCATTTGTTGGCAACACTGCATAAAAGACTTAACAGTTTTGCAGACTCATGAAATAAAAATATTTATAATATCTCAGACACAGATTGGATTATTTTACATAGTATTCTCTCTCATGCTCAAGATCTTTGTAGAATAATAAATAAATCATTTAAAACTAAACCTAGGTTGATTCTTCATATTCAAAATCTGATATACAACAATCGTAATTGACCTAATTTAATCTTTAACCTTTACAAAATTCTAATAAACTACAAAACTATACCCAAACAAAATTTTTTGGAAATTTATTGATAAAGGTCACATTTTAAATTTGTCCCCAGAAGTCAAATCCAATCTACATTTGTCTGTGAAATTAACTTCCAATCCTCAAATGTGGAAAATCTTTAAGTGGAAATTCGTACACAGAGCTTTCTATACTCCCAACAAAGTTGTTAAAGTACAATCATCTACCACTGTTGTTTGTTGGAGATGTTCTATGGTATGTTCAGCAGATTGGGAACACAGTATTTATGGCTGTAATAAAATTAATAAGTATTGGGTTGATATAGGTAAATTTTGTCAAGCTTTATTTTCAGATACATTTATTTTATCCAAACCCCTAATTCTATTGAATGTAGATGTCATGAATACAATGACGAGAAGCAATTTTTATTTCCTCTTGACTATTTTAGCAGTGGCAAGAAAATGTTTAACTAGAAAATGGAAATCATCTGTACCACCCACCTTTGAAGAGTTTATAATATTATTGGAAGAATCAGCATTCACAGAAATAAAAGTCAAGGAAACAAGAATTTATCCCAGGAAATGGACTGATAAGCCTTGGATTAAAGTTCTTGGCTTAATAGAAACTCTTAAAGCAACACATTCTCTATAATTCTGACTGAATGTTTTTTAAATATTCTGAATGTATATTGGTAAATGAAAAGTTTTATTATTACTTTCTTGTGAAATATTTCTTATATTAGGCCAGGTGTACATACTGTATATAGTTATTTAATCAAAACTTACATTAGACTGTCTGTAATATTTTCGTATGTTTAAATTTAATAAAAATATTTGAACAAAAAAAATTCATAAAACAGTATTTGTGTGAAGAATGCCCTGTAGCTACAAAATTACTTAACAAGTAAGCTAACCAGGCCTCAGACCTTTTTAGACATGATTTGGGCCACTGTGTAACGGAAAATACAATACAAATACACTAGCTCACCCAGAGAAAACCAATGCAGATACAGGAAGAATATACTGACTTATCTTAGACAGTGACTGGACCTCAGGGTCGAGCCCTGAACCCTGCAGGATTACGTCAGAAATCTTATCCCTGCACCAGAACAGTGCCATGTGTAATCCCACTAACATGGGCATGTCTCTTTTACAAGGAAGACTTAAAAAAAAAACAATTCTTCCTAGATGATGAACCACAGATCAGACACTGCATTTCAGCACCATTCTTCTGAAGGAGTAAACAGTGTTTTGCTCATCTACATACATGCATATTTAAGCAGCAAACAAGCAGTGCTGTATGTAGTCACTCTGTATGTTGCGGCTACCATCCTGCTACTACCCATCCCCTCCTGCCTTCCTCTGTTCTCGATTTATTCCAAACCCTTTTAAAATAGTGTGTTATTTTGCTGTTTACTACCCATCACATATGCCTGATTTCCCTGTCCACCCAACACTCAGTGAAAAAGTATCTTCTCATATCTAACCCATGAATTTGAAATTCATAAGGTCTGTTGTATAGCCCATCCTTCCTAGTAAGTAAAATATCTTCTCAATTCTCCTTTATAATTTTGTGATACCAAATAACATCCTTATTTCACTCCTATCCTTTAAGTAGGACAGGCCCAGTCTCTTTATCCTTTCTTCATACACCATCCCTTCCATTCTAGTGTTATTCTTCCACACCCTTTCTAGCATATTTTTTTGTGATTTCTGTTTCTGTAAAACCATAGCCTGTATGAGCATACTTGCTAATTCTTTTGAAATGAAATAATTGTGTTTGTTAATTGGAGAGTATAGTTCAAGCTTTTCTCTGTAGATCAACACTGCAAATGAACAATGCCCCAGGAATGTGCTTGGGAACTCACTTTACATGCGTTGAAATCCTGTTGTGCACTTGGGATAGTTGCTAAGATAATTTTGTATGATTAAAGGATGTAATCCATCTTGACCTAGAAAGCATCACTGCAAATATTCTCCATGGCATATATAAATGTTTTTCAAATCACAAGTGTAGACAACAGAGCTCACTGTCCAACATACTCATGATTCTTGGCCCAACACATTCAGCCAAAACCAGGAATTAATGGTCAGAATAGAAGGGCCAAACCTCCCTGTTACCCAAACATAATCACCCATTATTCTGTCTATTTGGAAATCTTGAGGACATGCTAAAACTAAGTTCAGAAGCCCTAACTTGTTCTTAATTTGGAGGCAAGATAACATGTGCTAGTCTGTACATACTGTGGAAAATGTCACCTAACTATGGAAGATTTTTGGTAAATATTTGACGCATACATCACCACCTAGAAATATCACTACATAGTAACACATTTTATTACCTCACTTCCTCTCCTTATTGAAGTCGGAAAGACTTTCATCCCTCCCTTTTCACCTACAATAATCAGTCCTGTACTTCTTTTTAAAATGAAATAACCATAAAACAGAAAAATTCTATGGAGCTTGACAGGGGACAGCCACTCACCAACAGACCTCTCATGAAATTCAAACAACCTAAACTTCACTAATCAGACCAAATTAGACTGAGTACATTCATCCCATAAACTGAGACTTTATCAGAATAAAAATGACATCAATTCTTTATATAGCTAATCCTTATAAAGGTGCACTATCCTAAAAACTCCAATTTCTTTTGTCAAAATCCAATTATAAACCCCAAGTAGAAAATAATAATACAATTTATACTTATGTTTGCCATTACTTAAAATAGTACAATAAATTTCTTTAAAGGTATGGATAGATAAGTGAATAAATAAATAAATGAACACAATTATACAAATAATTTCAAGACAATACTGGATCATAAAATAAATTAAAATATAATCATTCCAAGAGTGTCAAATATTAATTAAAATATTGAATAATATTGTCAATATATGTCATATACTTAAATACTTGCCATCAAAGCCAGAATTAAACTTATTCACAACCTATACCAACATATACCCTTACTTCTGCTGTTAAAGAATCCAGTCTGCATGCATTATGTGGAAGAAGCAACACAAGAACAGAATGTCTTCTTGTATTTAAAATTCTACACATGGGGAGAAGAAAGAACAGGACATCTATGTGACAATGCATGCACAGACATGAAGAGACAGATGTGTGTGACTAGACCATTCTTAAGGAAGAATGCCCTTAAAAACAAAAACAGTATTTTTTTTAATTAAAAATTAAATACGACAGTCCACAACAAGTGAAGTCAAAATCCAGGGGATGCAAGTGCACCCCCTTGTACATGCCTGCAGGAACCCTTGATGGAAGCCTATGAAATAGAAGCAAATGACCACTTAAGGACATCAAGTGTTTCAATCACTTGGCCTGAATGTAAACACAAATACTTAAAAAGTCAGAAAAGTCATGGACATTCAGAAGCTATGTGTCTGAAACACTTGATGTCCATAAGGGATCATTTGCATTTATCCCACAGACCTCCATTACAGTAGGCTTAAGGTATCACACAGTGAAAACTAGCTTGGCTGGGTTTTTCATGAACTAGTTTGACACATACTCATCACATTAGAAATACACTAGGGTTTAATACCAACAGTTCATTCAAATTGGGAAAATAATGCAACTGTTTACTAGAATTATTAATATAACCTTACATACCTTAGATAAGCAGCTGCAGATTGTTAAAATGAATGTGAAAACAGATCAAGGAAAGAAAGGAAAAATCTTCATTAATCTAGGTTACTGAATGCAATATTCAAGACCAGTGTATTTCCTATATCTGACATGCATAATGAGTTCCATCACGTCGCTCTGCCTGTCCTTATGAGGGGAGTACCTTAGATCATTTGCTCCCACATGGACCACCACTGGGTCATAGTCGCATTTGTGTGGTTTAAGGGGACTTTAAGGTCCTTGTTGCAATGGACAAACAGATTGAGGTCATTCTGTTCTTATGCGAACTGGTGAGTATGGAATCTATATGCCTAACTATATATCTAGGTGGAAATAGATTTAGGGATGTGGTCTTATGGGTCTTATGACTTAGACCTGCCTCTCTGATGAGCAGATTATTGCTGATATCCCTTATGAGAGGTGCCTGATTATCTTCTTTATCTTTCTGCCTTTGCCTTGCAACGTGATATGGTTTCCTTGTGCCATTTGCTGAGTCACTTTCCAGAACCCGTTAGAATTTTTCTAATGCTTTGCTTTCTGCCTTCATAACTGCTCTCTTAAACTCTTTGTTAGCCATGTTAACCTCATCTGTTTTATCTATTTTCCATTTCTTCCAGCATTCCTTCTTTTTGATAATTTCTGCATTCCACTACTAGGGTTGCCACCTTTTCAATGCCCAAAGTGGGACAAGTGTGGTACAAACATCACATTTTGCAGGCCAAAACACACCCCTGTCCAGTACAAAGGACAGAACTTCATTAATATGTCTAAATAAGAGCTTATTCTTGTAGCAATTTGCTTGCTTATTCTGTTTCTTACAACATTTAGGTGTTTCATATAAAGAATAACTGTTATATGCAACTATTATATAACATAAAGGAAATAACTGTGCTGTAAAATTCAGAGCATTTGCCATTTTCACAATTTATTTGCAGGAAACAACTGTCCAAAGTGGGACTGTCGCTCTCAAAGCGGGACAGGTGGTAACCCTATCCACTACCAGCTTTCCTTATGTAGCATATCTCTATGCCTTACTTGGCTGCCTATATGTCCTTTAGTCTTCACATATGCTGTTTGAGATGTTGCCCTTCTTCTTCAGATACATTAATTTCTTCTTTTTCCTGAGGTGCTAGAGTCCTTGGTGTTTCCTTGAACTTTTGTGCTTTTACTCCAGTGAGTTCACAGGTCTTAGGCCTACTCCCTTTTGATTTTTCTCTTACTACTGCTTGCAACTGATTGTGGCCACCAGTGGTTTATTCTGTGGGCTATCTGTTTCATTGAGGATGAATTGGCAATCTCTGTAAAAGGCTAGTAAGTGTGGGGCATGGTGGTCAGCTGCCCCAGGCACAAGGTTTTAAGGGCATGATCAGCAATGCAGTTCTTGCATTCTTTTATTTGGACCTGCATCTGAATGCTGGTACAGAAAGGCACTTCAGTACTTCATGTGTGGTAGGCTGTAGCAGGACATTTGCTAAAAAAGTAGCAATCAGCTTGCTACTGTTTAAAAAGGCAGAAGTCCTATTAGGTCTTCAGCTTTAAGAGCTAAGGGAGTGGGGATCAGGCTTCGAACACCAAATTAAGGAAGCAGACCTTTTATTTTTTACTTTTCACCTGAAGACCTGAGGGGGTAGGGCACAGGGACACACACCAGGTGCTAAATGACATACCAGCTATGGCTCTGGACCTCTGATTTTATACCAGTACCATTTTCTAACTAGAAAGATGCTTTCCTGACATATATGTTGACAACTTCTGTATGTGATCTTCTGACTATCTCATTTAATGAACCATGTGTTGGTCACCATTAAAGTCATTTGCCAAACAAAAGTCTAGAATGGCCTGTCCTTCCTTATTCCTGTTATCCCACTCATGTGTACACAGACAGTCCTCATATCTTTTTTGTGTCCTGATATGAGCATTTGGGTCTCCCGTTGTCCACCCCAACTCATGTGGTCCCCCTTTGTCTAGTAGGTCATGTGGCTGCTGCCTGAATACTCTCTTTTTCTCAGTTAATGCAGGTAAGTGCTCATGTGCTAAATCTTTAGGTATACCTGGCAGAGTGAGAACTAGAAATGTCATGGTTTAATGAAGCGATCAGGAACACCTACTGACCAGATGTCTGATACAGCATGATACCTTCAGGCCATGAGCAATGTACCATATAATTTGTGAAAAAGCCAAGGATGATAATTGCAAATGGCACCAAAAAAAAAACAAAACATTACTGAAGTCTAGTCCTTATATGACCTTTACAAGGAAACAAAAAACAGACAAGATTAAGAACTGGAAAAAAATGAATAATGCTGGCACTCTTCTGGTGTAGAAAGAGTCATGTTGCTCCTAACAAAAATATCACAATAACTGAGAATATCTTATTCCTGGCATTGTAACTTCAATAATGTTTTATCTTAAGTTTTATTTCATTTTATACTTTATATATTGGGGGCAAGATTGTTTTATGCACCTAAGTTTGCCTCAATGTAGCAACTAATGGGAATTTCTTTATCTATAGTGCTAGGCAGCTGCATGAGCGAATATTCCTTCCCATTTACATCCCTGTCTAGATCACAGTGCACAATTTGGTAGGCCATGTCTGCCCACTCACCTGGAAAAGCCTGCCTCCTAGATGCCAACCAGATGGTACTGGAGCAGGATACCCCGCCCTACTCCCCCCGATGGGTAACCTGGTGCTGGTGATAGCTGGTCACTTCTCTCCCACTTCTCCGGGATCCTATATCACCCAGGCCCACTGTTGAGCCTGAGTCACCTAGGTTGCAGTCAGGATGTTATCTCCCTGTGACACAGCTGGCAGTTTTAAGCTATATTGATTTGAATTCATACCAACAAAGTATGTTTGTTTCGAATATTGAATGCAGTGTTATTCTTTACATATGCACAAATTTAATTTAAAGAGACAAATGTGAATGTGTGTGTGTGTGTGTGTGTGTGTGTGTGTGTGTGTGTGTGTGTGTGTGTGTGTGTGTGTGTGTGTGTGTGTGTGTGTGTGTGTGTGTGTGTGTGTGTGTGTGTGTGTGTGCGTGTGCACGTGTGTGTGTGTGTGTGTGTGTGTGTGTGTGTGTGTGTGTGTGTGTGTGTGTCTGTGTGAGGCGGTGTGTATATGTATGTCTTTGTCTGTATCTGTGCCTGTCTCTGTATCTATAGGCATGGTATGTGAGTGAATGATAGTTACAAATCTGAATATTTTCATGCACTTCACAAAACCACATAGGTTGAAGCTACATAGATAAGTACTAGTCTAGCTGCCTTTGTGGGCCATTTTAAACCTAGCCAATTTCCTTTGGTGAGAACCAAATCCCATACCGCTTGCCTGTGAGGTAAACACCTTAACTCTTATGCCAATCCCCATACAAATAGCCTTCACAGGTTGGATATGTCAGTAGTAAATAATTATGTTTTTAAACCATTACTACTGCTTTATGGTAAACAGATAACCTGTACATCATTTCTGGGGGTTGGGGGGTGATAGAAAGTCCATCTGCTGAGCTCTGTTTTCTTTGCATTATCCTTGTCCTGTAATGGTTATAACACAATGAATTTTGATTACTTTCAGTTAAAAGCCCTGGTTCCTTAGGAAAGGTAACAGCTGTGCTTGTGATGAATGGTTGTTTCTAAAGGGTTGTAGCATGTTTTGGTCATTCCAGATACACAACCTGTAGCTGTCAGAATGCTGATGACCAGTTTCACTGCAGCCTGTTACATATTAATATCCATCACTTCCCAGTGATTAGTTCTTCTTATAGGGTTGTTGTTGTGTCTTTTGGCTTTTCCCGAATAGGGGTTGCCACAGCATAACTCCGGTCTGCTAATGATTGGTAGTGGATTTTTACATACCGGGTTACTTATAGGGTGCTTTTTAATAAAACATCCCAAATATCTGCAGAAAGACATGCGGTAAACAACTCTGCAAGTATTGTTTATTACTTTAAGAACTATGCAGAAGGTTATGGGGGCACCAGTCCCCATTACAAACAGATTAAAGAACAAATTTTACAGATATTATTGATCATAACTACATCTAAATGTATCTGTTACTTATACCATATTCAGAGTGTACATGGCACATATTAAGCACTTTTAAGGGTCTCCAAAAATGCTTTATCCATATGCAAACTGAAGTAGAAAACTATGCCCAGTCAGTATAACATTATTATCATTATGACATCACCTTGTAAAGCAGACAACATCTTTAGAATTAGATACTTTTTTATCAGAAAATGACATTTTGCTGTAGACAGAAAACAGCTTGTCCTGAGCATTCTTCGTCGTCTTCCAACAGTCTTTTCTCCAGGAAAAAAGTCCCCCTTCCACCTTTGGGAATTGCCAAAGTTATGCTAACACTTGTTAATGTACCTAGACCCATGCTACCTCCGACAGGGAGAAACTGTTTTTTTACAAAAGCAACATTGAACAAATCCCAGGCATTTCTATGACAAACTTTCACAAGGAATCTGTAGATGTTTACACAGCTGTAAATATTACTGCATTGTAGCTTTTTCATCTACTAAACAAACATTTGTCATATATACTGTATATACTGGTATGAATCACTCTGAAAATATTATTGAACATTAAAGATTCAACAGAAATGTCTTTTCTGTATCGGACATCCATAATGAGTTCCATCATGTCACTCTGCCTGTCCTTTTGAGGGGAGTACCTTAGGTCATCTGTTCCCACATGAACCACCACTAGGTCATAGTCATATTTGTGTCATTTAATGGGGCTTTAAGGTCCTTGTTGCACTGGACAAACAGACTGAGGTCAATCTGTTCTTAAGCGGACCGGTGAATATGGAATCTATATGCCTAACTATATATCCAGGTGGAAACAGATTTAGAGAGGTGGTCTTATGGGTCTTATGGCTTAGACCTGTTTTTCTTAAGGACAATTATTGCTGATATCCCTTATGAGAGGTGCCTGATTATCTTCTTTATCATTCTGCCTTTGCCTTACAGTGCGATATGGTTTCTTTGTGCCATTTACTGAATCACTTTCCAGAAGCTGGCAAATTTTTCTAATGCCTTGCTCTTTGCCTTCATAACTGCTCTCTTAAACTCTTTGTTAGCCATGTTCACCTCATCTGTCTTCTCTGTTTTCCACTTCTTCCTGCGTTCCTTCCCTTTTGATAATTTCCTGGGCTTCTGCATTCCACTACCAGCTTTCCTTCTGTAGCATATCTCTATGCCTGACTTGGCTGCCTATATGGCCTATAGTCTTCACATATGCTGTTTGAGATGCTGCCCTTCTTCTTCAGATACATTAATTTCTTCTTTTTCCTGAGGTGCTAGAGTCCTGTGCTTTCACTCCAGTCAACTCACAGTTCTTAGGCCTAATCCCTTTTGACTTTTCTCTTACCACTGCTTGCAACTGATTGCGGCCACCAGTGGTTTATTCTGTGGGCTATCTGTTTCATTGAGAATGAATTGGCAATCTCTGTAGAAGGGTAGTAAGTGTGGGGCATGGGGGTCAGCTGCCCCAGGCACAATGTTTTAGGGGCATGATCAGCAATGCAGTTCTTGCATTCTTTTATTTGGACCTGCATCTGAATACTGGTATGGAAAGGCACTTCAGTACTTCATGTGTGGTAGGCTGTAGCACGACATTTGATAAAAAAGTAGCAATCAGCTATATGGTAAACAGATAACCTGACATCATTTCTTGGGGTTAGGGTTGATAGAAAGTCCATCTGCTGAGCTCTGTGTTTCTTTGCATTATCCTTGTCTTGAAATGCTTATAACACAATGAATTTTGATTACTTTTAGTTAAAAGCCCTGGTTCCTTAGGAAAGGTAACAGCTGTGCTTGTGATGAATGGTTGTTTCTAAAGGGTTGCAGCATGTTTTGGTCATTCCAGATACACAACCTGTAGCTGTCAGAATGCTGATGACCAGTGTCACTGCAGCCTGTTACATTCTAATATCCTTCACTTCCCAGTGATTAGTTCTTCTTATAGGGTTGTTGTTGTGTCTTTCGGCTTTTCCCAATTAGGGGTTGCCACAGCGGAACTCCGGTCTGCTAATGATTGGTAGTGGATTTTTATGTATCGGGTTACTTATAGGGTGCTTTTTAATAATACATCCCAAATATCTGCAGAAAGACACTCGGTAAACAACTCTGCAAGTATTGTTTATTATTTTAAGAACTATGCAGAAGGTTATGGGGGCACCAGTCCCCATTACAAACAGATTAAAGAACACATTTTACAGATATTATTGATCATAACTACATCTAAATGTATCTGTTACTTATACCATATTCAGAGTGTACATGGCACATATTAAGCACTTTTAAGAGTCTCCAAAAATGCTTTATCCATATGCAAACTGAAGTAGAAAAATATGCCCAGTCAGTATAACATTATTATCATTATGACATCACCTTGTAAAGCGGACAACATCTTTAGAATTAGGTACTTTTTTTTCAGAAAATGACATTTTGCTGTAGACAGAAAACAGCTTGTCCTGAGCATTCTTCGTCTTCTTCCAACAGTCTTTCCTCCAAGAAAAAAGTCCCCCTTCCACCTTTGGGAATTGCCAAAGTTATGCTAACACTTGTTAATGTACCTAGACCCATGCTACCTCAGACAGGGAGAAACTCTTTTTTTACAAGAGCAACACTGAACAAATTCCAGGCATTTCTATGATAAACTTTCACAAGGAATCTGTAGATGTTTACACAGCTGTAAATATTACTGCATTGTAGCTTTTTCATCTACTAAATAAACCTTTGTTATATATACTGGTATGAATCACTCTGAAAATATTATTGAACATTAAAGATTCAACAGAAATCTCTTTCCTGTATCGGACATCCATAATGAGTTCCATCATGTCACTCTGCCTGTCCTTGTGAGGGAAGTACCTTAGGTCATCTGTTCCCACATGAACCACCACTAGGTCATAGTCATATTTGTGTTATTTAAGGGGGCTTTAAGGTCCTTGTTGCACTGGACAAACAGATTGAGGTCACTCTGTTCTTAAGCGGACTGGTGAATATGGAATCTATATGCCTAACTATATATCTAGGTGGAAACAGATTTAGAGAGGTGGTCTTATGGGTCTTATGGCTTAGACCTGTTTTTCTTAAGGACAATTATTGCTGATACCCTATATGAGAGGTGCCTGATTATCTTCTTTATCATTCTGCCTTTGCCTTACAGTGTGATATGGTT